>NW_008352267.1:10088631-10121544 GCF_000622305.1 Nannospalax galili
CAGCTGCAAAAAAAAAAAAAAAGAAAAATATCAGAGAATAAACTTGACCAAAGACATTAAAGAGCTCTACAATGAAAATTTTAAATCATTAAAGAGATTGTGGAATACATGAGAAGATGGAAGGACCTCTGATGCCCTTGGACTAGAAAAATTAATATTGTGAAAATGACCATCCTGCCAAAAGTAATTCATAGATTCAATGCAATGCCAATCAAAATCCCCATGACATTTTTCACAGAATTGGAAACAAACATCCTAAATTCATATGGAAGCACAAAAGACCTTGGAGAGCCAAAACACCCTGATCACTAAGAGCAATGCTGGGGGGCTTACCAGACTTTAAGCTCTATTACCGAGCTATAGCCATAAAATCAACATAGTACAGCCACAAAAATAGACCCATAGAACAATGGAACAAAATTGAAGACCCAAATATGAGTAAATGCAATTTTAGCACTTGATATTTGACAAGGGGCCAAGAATATTCACTGGAGGAAAGACAGCATGTTCAGCAAATAATGCTGGCAAAACAGGATCTCCACTTGTAGAAGAGTGAAACTAAACCCCTATCTTTCACCCTGAACAAAAGTTAATTCCAAATGGATCAAAGACCTCAATGTAAAGCCTGAAAATCTGAAATTGTTAGAAGAAAACATTGGGAAAATCGTACAAGAAATAGGTGTAAGAAAGGTATGTCTAAACCAGACATCAATTGCTCAGGAAACAAGGGCAAGAAGTAACAAATGGGTACTCATTAAAACTAAAAGCTTCTGTACGTTAAAGGAGGAAGTGAGGGAAGTGATTAGAAAAGCAACAGAATGGAAGAAAATCTTTACCAGTGACACATCTGACAGAGGTTTAAAATCCAGAATATATAACAAACTCAAAAAAACAGAGTATCAAGACAAGAAGCAACCCAATTTAATGATGGCTAAGGAGTTGAAAAGAGAGTTCTCAAAAGATAAAGATGGCTATGAAACGTCTTAAAAAGATGTTCAACATCACTAATAATTAGAGAAATGCAAATTAAAACCACTTTAAGATTTCATCTTACCCCAGTCAGACTGGCTAAGATCAAGAGAACAAATGATACCAAATTTTGGAGAGGATGAGGGGAAAGGGGAACACTCATCCTCTGTTGGTGAGGCTGCAAACTTGTTCAGCCCCTATGGAAAGCAGTATGGGGAACTCTTAGAAAATACAAAAGAACCTACCATTTGACCCAGTTGTACCACTCCTTGCCATATACCCAAAGAACTCATCCTATTGCACAGACACTTGTACATCCATGTTTGTTTCTGCACTTTTCACAACAGCTAAGAGATGGAAACAACCTAAGAGTCCCTCAATTGATGAGTGGACAATGAAAATGTGGTTCATTTATACGATGGAGTTTTAATCAGCAATAAAGAAAGATGAAATCATGAAATTTGCAGGTAAATGGATGGAACTAGAAACTTTACTAAGTGAAGTAACGTAGATTCAGAAAACAAATTGACATATGTTCTCCCTCATATGTAGATCATAGACCCAAACCCTGATAAGTGAGTATGTATCCAGATATAACTACAGGAATCAGGATAATGGAAAAGAAACAGGGAGGTAAAGGAAAAGAAATAACCTGATACAGAAGTACAATAGGAAACAGGCCTTAATAAGGGAGATATGGATAAAAATTTGGTTAGTTTGAGGGATGGGTGAAGGGTATACAAGGAACCTAGTAGAAAAAAGGAAAGAAGGAGCACAAGAGAGGTAAGACTGTAGGAGAAGGGTATTATTAAGGGTGAAAGGGGGGAAATGCGGGCACCTTAAATGGAAAAACTATGGTGGAGGGGCAAGACAATGCGAGAGATAAATAATGCCTAGCTAGTTTTGAAAGGCAGAGGGAACCATATTACTCCTACAAGCTACTGACAAATTATACATACCAGATCAAGAAATATATGTCTAGGTAAGGCATATCTGAGGACAATTGGTCTTTGCCCAAGATTTGTCTATGTGAAGACACAGTTATTAAAAGTACCAGACTGGTGGAACTAAACTTCTTGGATGTTTAACAGACATACTTTGAGGCCTATACTAATTTGGTCAGAGGGATATAAAGGATAGTTTTTGCTCCAAGCCCTCCTAAGTCGACTAGTTCCAGGGGACTATGAACAACTCTCAAAATGTCCTGTAATTCTGGTGGGTCACAATTAACCAATCTCTTAATCAAGGAGGCTGAGGAGACCCCACCAGATGGACTTTCCCCAGTATCCAGTCTAAAAAGCAGAGGGTCAACACAGAGGAATCACTTCCTACATGCTTCCAAGCGAAGCCAACCATGGTCAAGTAGGGCCTTTGAATTATCTTCTCATAGGTGGAATTGTAAAAGAAAGGAGCCATGGGCTCCTCCCAAACCCATATGACCCCTGAGGAAAAATTTCTCAAAGGACCTTAAGAGTAAAAATAAATTGGTTTATCTGGGCCAACTGTATGGCCTGAAACATCTAAAAGGAATGTATAACCAAAATTTAACAGGGTCAATATAATTTCTTAAGAGTCCATATGCATAGGTAAAGGCTACACAACAAGCAACAATGCCGGATTATAGATACCTTCTTTTGAGTTGCTGGCTAGGGTGACCAACAAGAATCCCAAATAGTAACCCAGCATAGAACTGGGAAAATGAACACTAGACCCTAATCTTATCTAAAGGAAAATTGACAACTGAATGCTGCTAGTAGAGGAACAGCTGAGCCTGTTAAACGAAGACCTTTAGATAGGCTGAATAGATTCACCAGAAAGGCAAGTAGTGCAGATTGGCTGGGGTGCCGACGACACAGCAAACAGTAGCAGGGATATCAGAGTATAAGGGCTGTAGTGTGGTGATGGAGGCTATGGGAGGTTGCCATCAGCAAAGTGGGTGTATAGAGGAATAAGATGGTTTGGGATGTTCTGTGTGATACACACACACACACAGGCACACACACACAATCAAATTTTTAAAAAAATTATTATATTTGAGGAGGAAGCATGGAAATTTGCATCATGCCAATTAGTAGAGGTGATAAAGATTACCATTGAAACCTACCCAATGACTTCATAGACATACACAGGTGCCAAGGATCCAAGTGCAACTGACTATGACTAGTAATAATCAGATACATGCAGATTAGAGATGCATGTGCCAACATCTCAGTGTTAGTAGCAAAAACAATGGGTCTTTCTGCAAGGAAAAATATATTCTAAAATGAACTGGAGATCTTTGTTAAATGTTAAAAAACTCATTCAATTTTATGTCTTATGGGGCTTTTACTGAGTTAAATATTGTATAACTGTATTAACTCAACTGTGAACCTAGAAACTTGCACCCACTTGTGAAAGAGATGTACTCTTGCTCTGGAGTGTGTTACTGAATATTTTAAAGCTATAGTGAAGTGCTTCTTCTAATCATGTAGTTATTAAAAAATGTTTTTGAAATGATTAAAATAAAAAAAATGAAAATGCAAAGATTTAAGGAATACTTTACCAATTTTTTCCTCCAAACTAAAATCATCAGTGGTACTAACCTTCTTCAGGTTCGTATATCTGTGCTCCTGATTGTATCAAGATAATTATTTAGAGATTAGAAATGCATGTGCAAACATCCAATGTCAATTGCATTGAAACAGAATTTTTCTGTATGAAACTGTGTATTTTAGTAATGAAATGGAGATCTTTTTAAAGGTTAAAACCTCTTTAAATTTTATGTCTTATAGGGTTCATACTGAGTACAATATTTTATAACTGTAATAACTCAACTGTACACCTAAAAATTTAGAGTCAATTCTGAAAAAGATGCATCTTGGCTCAGAAAATTGTTATTGAATATGTCAATGCTGTTGTAGTAAAATCCTTCTTGTAAGAATGTGGTTATCAAATAAATAATTAACAAAAAACCAAACAAAAATGACAAATGAGCTTCCCCCATTGTTTTTATCAGTGTGGCAAGCAATGTACGTGGGGATACTTCTTCCTTGAGAGAAAGACATGACCTTACAATGAGGTAGTTTTGAGTAGGGAAAGGTAAGAAAATACATTCTCCCTGGAGAAGCCAGAGGGAAGTAAATCCTTGAATAACCAACATAGAACTGTGTAGCAGTTCTGGTTATATTTGAAAGATACAAGTCTGCATATTAGTTACAATAATAAGCAAGTGCACTTTAGAGAGTTACTATAGAAATATCTATTTGCAATACCACAAGCACATTTCTACATTTTTGTGGCTACTGTCAATAGAATATTCTTCCTGATCTCATTGCAGTAAATTTGTTCCTTCTGTATATAAAAGCTACTGATTTTTGTATATTTATTTTGCATACAGCAAATTTACTGAAAGTGTCTATGAAATGCCAAAGTTTTCTAATAGAGTCCATGGCATGTTTTAAGTAGAGAATCATGCCACCTGCAAACTGGGATAATTTCACATTGACCAGTCTACTATCAAAAAGAATCTACAAAGTCAATGCAATCCCTACTAAAATTTATTGACATTTTTCACACAATTTAAAAAAAGCAGTCTTAAAATTGATAAAAAGAACAAAAAAGCCTGGTAGCAAAGCATCAAAGGGAATGAAGGGTTTCAGTGGTTTACAGTTCCAGGTTGCAGCACATTATGGGGAAGTGAAGGCAGGGACTTCAGTTAGCCATATAACATCCACGGTCAGGAACAGAAAAACAGAAATGCATTCATCCTAACTTGCCTGCACCCAGCTTGATTTCTCCATTATTACTCCTCTCAGAAACTCCTGAAGAGGTTATAGTGATGCCCACAGTAGGACAGGTCTTCCAACATCAGTTAACTTTGTTAAGACAATCTGAATACATGCCTACACATGAACCCAATGTACATAAATCTCTCATTGAAATGCCTTTCCTAGGTGATAATTTTAGATTGTGTCAAGTTGACAATTAAATGTAAACACTAGAGTTACAAAATGAATTCAGAATTATTTGATTCTTTTTAGAATGTGCTATCATATATATAGCAGTTACCTTAGTTTCCTAGAATATATATTTCTTGAGTAGAGAAAGTTTTAGCTTTGTTCTATTTTTACAAATATAAAATCCATCCAATTCAGGCAACAGCCTCAATTTATCAACTGCTTCATTTTATCATACATCTTTAATTTTTCATAGAAAATATACACAAAATATTTTTGCTCTATTTTGTTTTCCATACAATATCCACTACAGAAATTTGCATAGATTAGTAAGCAAGATGAACACTTAATAGAAATATCTTATCAGAAGAAATATTTGAATTTTAAAAGAAGTTAAAGAATTGAAAAGAAATTGAAAATGCAGGTAACCAACAGGGTTATCTTTTTCATATCCAGGATACATACAAGCGAGTAGAAAAACTCATAATCTATGATATTAATGCTCCAAGTCTTTAAATACATAATTCAAAAAACATGAGGCAATAAACTGACAGAGAGAGGTTTGTACATGCTTCTTATCTTGGAACTGTCACTTATAATAAAGAAATGAATTTACAAGATTCTTACTTAGTGAATGGATTAGTTTATTGAGCTTATGTATATTAGTACGGTTTACTGAAATATAACAGTCCAGAAATAGAAACAATTTATAATTTGATACACTGATGAATGGATAATGAAAATGTATTTTATTAATATAATGTAATACTATGCAGCTGTTAGGAAAAATGAAATTATAAAATTTGCAGGTAAATGAATGGAGCTAGAAGCAATCATTCTGAGTGAGGTCATCCAGCCTCAGAATGACAAATGTCACATGTGCTTTCTCATATGAGAATGTTAGCTTTTGATCTTTAAATATGTGTGTCTAAATTGAAAACAAATGGAAATTAGAAAAACAGTAAGGGACAATTGCATTGAGGGGATAACTGACACTAAATACTTTAGAAAAAGCCAAATGGAAATTTAAAATTTTACAGCTTCTAAGAATATATACATATTCATATATAAATGAGTTTAAAGGAATTAGTCTACAATAGGAGACAATGCCTCTCTCTCCCTCTTTAGACTATCAAACACAAAACCCATAGTGAGAAATTGATGATCTTTTGTAGAGTTGTAGGTCCTTGTGGTCTCAAAACCCCCAAATTTTATAGGTTATTTCCATTACTCTTGGATTCTCTCCGGAGCTTGAAGGTAAGACCATATTACTGAACACACCACATACTGGAGTCATACATGGAGAAATCAATCTGGTTCTGACCTGGAAGCATTATAATCCCTCCTGGTTAGTTTTCATAATGATCAAAAATGTTAACTGGAGAGAAATGGAATAATCAGTCTTACCCAGCTATGAACCCTTGGAGTTACATTAATGACCGGCTTAGCAGGAATATCCCCACCCAGTGTAATAGTGGCACAAGTACTATGGGAATGACCAATCATTTTATGATTAAATTTAAGGCACTCTCCATGATATAGAGCTCATGTCTGGCATTGTTAACAAGTAGAAGAACCCAAGACTATGCAAGTAATAGGCTGTAGGGAAGAAAGAACCCAAGACTATGAATGTAATAGGCTGTAGGGAAGAACGTACTTCTATTATTTTGCTAAATGGACATAGTACTAAACTGACTCTGAAGGACTTACTGTTATGCCCTTAGATAAGTGCATTTTTTTTTTCTTCTTCAGAAGATAAAAATTAACATGGAGACTCATAACTGGTCAACATCCACAGTATAAGAGACTGAGGAGTACTAAGTCCTAAATTGGATATCTATGATATAGCCTTTCCTCCCATCTCTCAGGTATCATTGTGGAAGAATGGTCAAAAAGATTGCAAGAGCTGTAGGCATTGAATGACTACAGGGAAAAGATGTTTTCTGGATACAACAAGGCAGCTGTCAAATGAAATGACAGGGGCTCGTACTGTGTAGAAAATCAAATAAATCAAATTCCCAGCATGGAGGGAGGAGGTGGTCACAAAGTTTTAGTCCTTGCAGAACACCTATTGTCAATCATAGCTGCTGGGAGAGGGAGAATTTGTGTTAGTTTGAATTAAAAATATTCCCTTAGCCACAAATATTTGAGCACTTGGTCTCTAGATGATGACATAGTTTGGGAACATCATGAAATTCTTAGGAGGCATAGCATTGCTAGAGGAAGTATGTCAGAGAGGGCACTCAAAGCTCATTGCCTCTCTACACTTCCAGTTTGTTTGCTTCATGTTTGTGATTAAAGATTTGATCTTTTAACAACCTGCTGCTATCTGTCTCATGCCATTATGAATTCTCTTTCTCTCTCTTCTCTTCTCTCTCTCTCTCTCTCTCTCTCTCTCTCTCTCTCTCCCCAAATCAACTCTTTCTTCTACAGGTCTCTTTTGGTCATGGTGTTTTATCACAGCACCAGAAAAATAACATATCCAGAGTCAGGATGTGAACCCTGGAAAGCCTCCCCTACTGCAGTAGATCGCCCTATACCCATGCGCATACTGGCAGAACTAAGTGGACTCCATGTGTTTAAAAAATATAATAAAGAAAACATATGATTTTGGGAAGGAATAATTGAGGTGAGGCTGTAGGAAGAATAGGGCAAAAAGGAAATGTGGATATAATTATATCAATATACATTATATATATGTATGAAATTCTGAAACAAAAAGTTAAATGTGAGTACCCCTATTTTTCCTTCTTTTGAAATGTACACCTAGGGGGTAAATGTGCAAATAACAACTAAACAGAGTCAATTTTGCATCAAGCTAATTTACAATGTTAATCACCTTACATTTTCATAAATTGTTTTTGAACTGATTTTAGTCTGGACTCTCAGAAACATAATACATAATGCTTTTTCTAATTTATCTCCATATTAACATCTAATAAAGGTATAACATACCTTTTTCCCACTAAGTAGTTATATTTTAATATTATTTCTATGCATTTGAATCATTTAAGTTTAAAATTGATTAAATGAAGTTTTGTTTTGTTTCAACTACCCAAATATACACTGAAATGAAACAATGCTTGTTTTTCCTTGATTTTCATTTACTTTAAAAGCACAGAACATCTAATGGAGAAGAGTATTTTTAAGGAGCTGCATTAGAATTACTTAGTAAACAACATAATTTTAAACTAGTAAAGACTGTATAAATAGATAAACCTGAAATTATTATTGTAAGCATAATGCAGTTCAGTTACCACAGAAAGAATCAAAAGAAGTGCCAGGGCTGGTTCATCAACACAGGGAGTTGGTGGTTTCCAGGCCACTGGAGAATTGCTCAAGTGAACCTGAAGTGTGGTGGTGGCATCAAGCCAGGGCCCATGTCACCTCAATTAAACAAGTGCCAAAAGGGGAGGTGAGAGGTAGATAGTGGAATGGCACTAGACTGAGAACTATTAAAGTTTGATTGCTTCTGGGTGAGGGAGAGTATGATTAACATAAGACCATTGGATGGGCTGACTAGACTCCAGTGGATGCATTTACACTGAAGGACATTTGTGTACAAACACCTGAATGAATAGAACTCAGCATGTATGGCAGAGTGCATGGGGTTCAGTGGGTGGATGTTGGAGATATGGATGGTGAAGGGGGTCTGGATTTGATTGGGAAATGTGAAATTTACAAAAACCCAATAATAAAAAAATAGTTACAAATCAAAAATTGATGCAAGAAAAGAAAGTTATTTTTGCATATATGTATTTATTTATTTATGGTCTCTTTAAGACAAAGTTTTGCTATGTGTTCTAGGTTAAGTTCTCCTGGGCTACATTCTTTTGAGGCTTAAGATTTTAATGCCTCAATTTCTTGAGTGCTGTGAATACAAACTTGCACCACCACATGGGGTATCCAGAGGGATCATTCACCAGTTTGTGTTGTGTTCTTGACAAAGGCATAAATTATATCAAGTTTCATTTGAGAAAGATATCATTTCATAAATTTCTTATTTTAGTTGTATTTCATCATTACTTATTAAATTGAAAAAAGTGCTGTCTGTTTCTAAAATTGATTATCTCCATATTCAAAAGATATACTCAAGGTGTATAAAACCAATATTTAGCAATTTGTTCAGAATGTGCTTTCATTCTTCTATTGTAATCTTAATTGAGAGATTTAACACATAAATTATGGGAGGGATAATGCCCTCATTTGCGTTCATGAAGCTTCATTGTAGCTGCAATTATAAAATACTCTAAAATAACAAAAAGCTTCTGACTTGACTTTTGCTCCTTCCTTGAATATCCTGATTTTAACTAAATCGAACTTGAACTAATGGTTCCTTGTCTTGCTGTGAATATGGAATCTAACAAATAACCTATGTAAACCTTATTCCAACTCCAATGAGAGGAAAAAGAAGGAAAAGAAAATCTTTCCTAAATATCACTGAAATGTTTCAAATTCCTACAATCTTGGATTTGGGTTTCTGTCTGCTTCCTTTTAGATTTTTAAGAATCTAAATATTCAATCACTACTTTAGTTTAATAAGTTTTCACCTAGTAACTCAGAAATATTCTTTCCAAAATTATGCGAAAATACTAAAAAAAAAAACCTGTTTTCACATTAAAAGTGAAAAAAATCTAGGTTTCATTAGAGTTTTATACTAATTACTTGATATCTAGTCAAAGTATTTCACAGAATTTGAGACAAATCCATTTTTACTGACATATGCATTAAAATGTCTGTGTTAGTATTGAATTGTCTGTAAACTGCATGTATATGATGACATTTAATTAGATTATTGTAATTAAATAAGATTCTAACTAATCATTCTTTACTGACAAGTTGGATTTTGAAAATGATGAACAAAATTCACATGTCATATGAGAGATCTTGTTTTCAGTTCTTACATGGCACTACTTCATATGAAATATGACTTGAATACATACTCAAACAGCCAAAGTTTCTTGCATTCACCTCCAGGGATTGAAGTCTCAGAAACATAATTTAAATAATAACATTTATTTTGTTTATATTTTGAGAGTGTGGCATGAAAGTGGGTCTGATTGTTTGCATACCTGTATGCACACATGTTGATGTCAGAGGAGGTCTTTGAGTATCTAGTATCTGTTTCTATCACTCTCATCTTTCAAAGAGGTCTCTCACATTTGCTCAGTGGTTAGGGGCACTGGCTGCTCTTGCAAGTTCAGTTTCCAGCACCCACATGGCAACTAACAAGTGCTTGTAACTGTAGCTCCAGGGGATCTGATGCCCTTTTCTGATCTCCGTGAGCAATGAATGACATGGGTGCACTTACATACATACACTAATACTCATAAAATAAAATAAAAATAATAAATAAAATATTCTAAAAATGGTCTCTCACTCATCTTGGAGTGTTATGTTTTTGGTAACCTGGCTGCCTAGCCAGAAAATTCTACTGATCTTCCTATTTCTGACCTTCAGCATTGGGGCTAAAGGCATGGATAACCATGTCTGGCTTTTTAATGTAGATACTTGGGACTTGACCTTGGGTCGTCATGTTTGCACAACAAGACCTCTTATCCATTAAGTCATTTTCCCAGTCCCAAAATATTAATATAAGTCTCATGTAAGATCCACTATACAATAGTAAAATTTAAGTATAACAAAAAATAAGATATGTGGGAAACATCTCATTTCATTTTCACAGGAAAAAGACTTTATAAAATATAGAAATACCTCCAGGCATGGTGGTGCAGGTCTTTAATCCCAGCACTCAGGAGGCAGATGTCAACTGATCTATGTGAGTTCGAGGCCAGCCTAGTCTACATAGGGAGTTCCAGGCCATTAGGGATGCAGGGAGACCTTGTTTCAAAAAGGAAAAAAAGAAAAAATTAAAACTACCCTAGGGACTGAAGTGAGTTGTTAAACCAGTAGTGTCCAAAGCTGTCTGTTTCTTCCAAGGGGCAGGGCTGCTGAGGAGAAGTGGCTGCAGAGACTTACCCACTGAAAGAGGGCTTTGTGGCGTCATCTTGAACTGGAGCTGTGAACGCAAAGGGGGCACAGTGACCAGGTGAGCTCAAGAACAGAATGGCCTGGCACTTACAGACCTGGGGCAAGACTGCTGGCACCTGACGCATGGGCAAAAGCTAGTGGTGACTATGGGTGGGCTGCAGGAGCAATCTGTAATGGCTGGTTCTGAGCCCTGGGCAAAGAGCTGGGCTGCATGGAGCTAGGCACTGAGTGTTACATTCTTTGTAAGTCATGTCACTTCCTCCTCCATGGTAATAATAAATTTACATAAAGATATGTTATATGGTTTGCCTGATAGTGCAAGAGACCCAGAGAGACCTCAGGTGACAAAACTGGCATTGTCCAGCCTGGAAAAGGAACCACAGCCTTCGGGATATGGGTTTGAGGAAGCAGTGCTCTTCCTGTCACCTATGTGGTGGGTCAGTTGGGCTCTGATTCCCAAATCCAGGAGCAGTTTATAGGAACCCAGGGGAGAGGGCAATTAAACCCCATATGCCTAATAGGGTTAGTGATAGTCACATGGGTTATACAATGAATTCCAAAAAGAGGCCAACCACGCATAAGCATGGGCCACAGCTGTGTTATAAATATGAGTATGAGTATATGTTGTAGGCATGTGAAGATTTGTTAAAGGTTATCAAGAGGCAAGAAAAACTTTTATGGGCTTTGGACAGGCTAGAGAGGAGGCATTACCACTTTGAATAATAAAAGATATGCCCCAGGCAGGAGAAGCTGAAAAGGCTACAGAGGTCCTGGCAGATCCAGTTGCAGAGCTTCAGAGAGAAAAAAAGCTGGACATTTAAACTTGTGTAATGTCCAGGGACTCAGAGAAAAATACAGATAATAGTAAAAAAAAAAAAAAAAAAGATGACCTAAAAATAAAAATAGCTAAAGCTGCCCCTCAGATTCCACTGTTGATACAAAAAGAATAAAAAAGCTAACAGTTCTGTCACTAGGAAATACTCCACCCTGGAACTGTTAAAACTAGGGAAAACTTACAAGGAAGCTATCAAAGAGCCCCTAGCCACATGGTATGTGAGAGTATGGGACATTGGAGCAAAATGATGTCAGCCTAAGTCCTTCAGAAGCTTCACAGCTGAGTTATATAACCACCCATCTGGCCTGCAATATAGGCTGTTCAACCTAGGCCAATGCAAGGGGGAGCAGTCCTTAGTGGGGTGGCTGGTTGAAGGCATTAAAGATACATGGTCATCACCAAGGGAGACTAACATGATTAACAGGGGATGGAGCACCATAAAGGAGGGGCAGGCATTTCTGAGAGAACTAGGTATGAGAAAAGCAATGTATGATGTCCAGTTCACTGGGCCAGACAACCGCAACCTCGAGAATGGTATGGAGATTTAATGGTTTTACTAAGCCCTTTAATGAGACAGGATATTTGTAAAATAAGAGGGGCTTTAGAAAATCTAAATGATTCTGACCAGTATGTAAACTGTGTCTGTAGAAAACAGAACACCCTTTTAGAGCTATAAGAAAGACCAGACAGAAGAAATGGCCCATTTGGGTTACTCAAAGACAAATGTGGCAAGATTTATGTCAATCCCAAATTCCTAGAGAAAAGATTGATAGAAAATCAAATTCAGTACTAAGGTGCTTCTGTAAGTCTTTAAAACGAGAAGAACAGTTTACAAAAGGCATTCAAAAAATAAAAACTGTCCCAGGGATGGGTAATAATCCCCGAAGATTAAATATGATGCATTCCTCTTGTGATAAATACTATACTAGGGGTTGAAGCAGTTTTTCCCATCAAGTTCTTTCTCAGCAACCAGGTGTGGTCAATGGGGAGCTGACAGATATGGCTACATTCAGGAGACAGACTCAGGGCCTTCCTGACTCAGGGAACCAACAAGTGGAGCAGAGACAGGAGGAATCCCCTGCCTCGTTAGCTCAGTGCAGGGTCAGGCATCTGGAGCCAACACCTGTAAGTGTATCAAGAATAAAAAATACAAAGAGACTCCATGTAAAAATCCCCCAAGTACAAAATGACTCCAAAAGGATAACTAAAAATGGCAAAGAGCTAACTAAACTAATGCTGCATACCCATGCTGTGGTTCCTAACAAGGATCTATGGAGAAAACAATTAATACAAATGGACAAAACCTTTCCATGCTCTGTGAGACCTTGTCTATGATTGATTTAGTATATAATGTTAACCTTATTTCGAGTGTTTTACAGATGTGAAACACATTTGAAAGATACCTGAAGAAGCAAAGGCCAGCTATAGCTGTTAGATTCTTTGGAGTTTTATGGTTGGGTAAGATGAAGACAGAGACTCCCAAACCACATAACTGTTAAGAAAATCTACAGTAGCGGGAGTGGGTTGCCCCATTATGAGCTGTTGGTAAGAGAGAGATCCTAGAGGTCCTCAAATTCACCAAGGCTATTGACACCAATGTTGATTGTACACTAGAAAGGTCAGTAAAGCCATTTTGCTGAAGACATTGCATGTTGTGTGGGTGGGAGAAGATGAAGAGATGGAGCTGGGACTAAGCCAAAAAACTCCATTCCCATGGATGGATGACATTCATATTTCCAAAAGGCGCTATGCAGATGGTTGGGGAAGAAAGGATACCCTATGAATCTACTCAAAAATGGACCCTGTGTGCTGTATACTATGGACATGCCAAGCAATGCCTGCAAGTGCAATAGTGGCTCGACAAACATACGTACAACTGACAAATTTCTAATTGGATAAGGCCTGCTCCTAGGGGTGGAACACACAACTGGTGCTGTAGACCAGGCCAACACCTTGTGTTGAGGAAGGCTACAGACCCTTGAGGGGACAAGTATACTGTTTAATGAGTATAGTACTCCTAATGGGATATCTTCTAGGTGTTTCTATTTACATTTGTGTTTGTTTAGATATGTCTACTTCCTTCTATTTGTCTTTATAGTAAAAGAAGCACCACTGAGATAGATCAATGGCCATGGTTTAAAGATGAATGATGCAGAGGCCCAAGAAGTCACTATCTCTCCATGATACAAGAGAGATTTCCCTACATCTCTCAACCCCTCCAAGGCTCAAGAACCTTAGCAGAAGACTGGCGGAAAGGTTGTAAGAGCAGAGGAAAGGGTTGGAGTGTGTCCCAAGCTGACTGTTTCCTCCAAGGGGCCAGGCCTGCTGTGGAGAATTGACTGTTGCGAGTTAGCCGCAGAAAGAGGGGCTCGTGTGGTACCTCTTGAACCTGAGCCATGAATGCAAAGGGGGTGTAGTGGCCAGGCAAGCTCAAGAACAGAATAGTCTGGCACTTACAGACCTGGGGAGAGACTGCTGGCCCCTGAGGCCTGGGAGAAAGCTAGCAGTGATTATGGGTGGGCAGTGGGAGTGATCTGGAATTGTAGGCTCTGAGCTGCTGCACAGAGCTGGGTGGCACAGAGCTGGGTGGCGCAGAGCTGGGTGGCGCAGAAGTAGGCACTGAGTGTTCGTTTCTTTGTAAGTGACTCCCCTTCCTCCCTCCCAAGGTAATAATAACTTTATATAAAGATATATTATATGATTTGTCTGATAGTGCAAGAGACTCAGAGAAAACTCAGGCAACACCAGTTACAATAAATATGCTCTAAATTATGAAAGAATTTATGTTTATAAGAAAAGAATAGATTGAGAGTGTCAGTAGAGCATTCTTTTCAAAACTTAGGAATTTTAATCCAGGTTTATGTAAAAAAGTAGACTATTGCATTTTCCTAAAGCTTACAATATTGACAAAAGTATTCATTGACCAGACATCATACTGCATATGACAGAATGCATTATGAAGAGTGTTTTTTAAAAAGAAACATTACGAGGAGGGATGCCAGAGGAAAAAAAAGTTTTCCAAGTAATGAAAATTACAAAATTTGACAAGAAAGATGACATAAAAGAAAAAAAAATGAATAAATGATAGCAATGTACATATTTCCAAAATGAATGCATGCAAACTGATCAATGTTCCAAATAGTATGCACATAACAAAAATGGATTAAAAAGACTCCCAAAATTGCACAGGCTATTGCCACAGCCCTATAGGCCTCCCAAATCTTGAAGGTAAGACCATACTGCCAAAGACAGAACATACTCCGGACACAGGATATAGAGCAATAGAGCCACAACTGACCTGCAACCACTTCCCCTGAAGGCTAGCCCTCACAGCTTTGGAGAACAATGTGAAGGTGGCAAGGAAAACATCAATTAATGGTCTAAAACCAGCTTTAAAACCAAATAACCATGTAAATGTCTGGCACAGCATACAGCATTGGTGCAGTAGTGGCATTTTTATTGTAGGGGCAATCAACAGCTACCTAATTTGACTAAAAGTCCACTCAATGGGAGGAAACTCAAGTGTGGTACTGTGAATATAACCAAATACATAAGACTGGAGAGGTCCTAGATCTTAGAGAAAACCCCAGGACTATCATACCCCTAAACTAATGTAATTTCTTACTATGTGAAAAATAGGTATCCTTCTATTTACAGATAAATATCCCAGTCAACACTCATCAAAGAAACTTATTTTATACCAGAGACAATTACCAAGTACCACAACTGGTCACACACAAACATTGTCTATGAATTGCCCAGGCATATGTGACAAACCTATAATGCAACCTCTACATCTTTGGTGCACAGAACATAGAACAGGGGTAATGAAGAAAACACTAATGAATCTCTCAGTTTTCATTAATGAAGCTCCCTCATGCAACAGAAGGACAGGAACACAAAATATCACAAATGGCCATAATATAGAGATCAAGAGTTTGCTAAATGCTGGTCCTTGAATGGGACTCCTGTATTAAATTCAATTGCCCAGGGCTCATGGACCATCATAGAATAGGGGGCAAAGCAATTGTAAGAGGCAGGGAAGAGGTTCACAACCATAGGAAACATGTCTTAGAAGCTCCCAGAACCCTGCTCATATGATCCCGTGGCAATGGTTTCAGTATACACAAGTCCCATGCAAACTCAGGTAGACAAAACCCAGCATAGACCTGGGAAAATGAACAGCATACCCAGTTTTAGCTGAAGAAACTTTGGCAGCTGATTATTGCTAGGTGAGGAAGAACTGATCTTCCTTACAAAAGGAACTCTATATATGCTGACTATACCTCAGTGGATTGACTTGCACTGGAGACTGTCTGGAAACACTGACTTGACACAGCAGGCCGTAACGTGGATGACAGAGTATATGGGTTCCAATGGAGGGGCTATGGGAAGGTGCCAGTGGGGATGATAGTCTGTTTGAAATACACAAGAATTCAATTAAATACAAATTAAAAAAAGAAAATCACATATAATACAACACAGTCTGATTGTTCAAAACTGATAATAAAAAGTAAATCTTAAACAGAGGGAATTAAAATGGATTACACAAAAGAAAAATAAATGTTAACTAGGTGTGGCAGAGCATAACTTTAATCTGTGCACTAGGGTGGCAGAAGCAGGTAGATCTGTCTGAGGTTGAGACCCAGTCTGGTTTACATAGTAAGTTCCAGGCCAGGTGGGGCTACAGGGAGACCCTGTCTCAAAAACCAAAGGAAAAAAAAAGAAGAAAAATATAAACAACTTATCTCAGTAAATGGAATGAGGATAACAAAATCTGTTGAAAACTATTATCAAAGCACTAAAACAAAAATATATAAGCAGAATCCAACATCACTGAAAGTGTATTTTGTTTGTTTGACAATGCTGGAGATCAAATCCAGGATGAAGCACATGATCCTCAAACATCAACTACTCAGCAAAACTCTAGGTCATGGTCTCTTAAACTCAAGACTACACATAAATGCTATAGGCAAATAATGACAGAGAATCTGTTGTCCATTCTGCTATCTGAATATGGATTTGGTTATTAATTCTATTCCTCTGCCCTTCAATCTTGCCTCTACACTTGTAACAACTATTGGGAAAGCTTATCTTTATTGACTAAATATTTCATCCTCTTTTAAATTAAGAATTGCCCAGCTAAACACAGGAACAGATCATGAGAGGGGATATGTACGACTAGGGTAGACTCTAACTCAACTGTGACTACACTCACTAATTTGTTTTATCTGTACATATATGTGGAATTGTATGTTAAGAATGGACATAGATGAAGTATCCTAATCTACAACATGTCAAAGCACTTGTGATACATTTGGAGACAACACTGGAAGATAACAGATAATTTGAAATTAGTTATGATTTCTATAAAAGAATTTCATTACTCTTAGAGTTGTTTTTTAGCTTACATGGGGAATAAAACATTAATATTTGTTGGATCTTCCAGCTCTGGGTTGTGGTTATATTATTAATGAATTCACCTAGCGAAGAATGAGAAAGCAAATCCAGAAAATATCAGCTAAGCTCTCACAGTAAGATAAGACTCCTTAAGAGCATGTATTTCTCTCATTGGAACTAAGGAAGCTTAGGAACCTTTATCTTAATAAATGGACATGGAATTCTTCAGGCTAAAGTGCATTTCTCAAAGTAGACTGTATTTGAGCCAATCCCAAGAAACACCCTGGCCCCAACTAAAACACAACATTGCTGCAACTTGTAAGTGAAGTAGTTCAAAACCTTCATATTCATTGTCCACCCCATGATATTGTAATCATGGGAGATTAAAAACATTAGAAAATGGTTTGGTTGAGCTATCCTTCCCCTCTATTTGAAATACTCAACCCAAACCTCGAGCACTCCCTATTGCTTTGGTTCTCATTTTCTTAGAGTCTTAAGCTATATGTGGAACAATTAACTTTCCTTCAAAGTGGCCCTCATTTATTTAATTTGGAAACATTTTGCAGGAGAATTAGCTCTTCACTAGACACTAATTGGTATAAATTTCAATGCCCTGTCCAATCTTTCAATGTGGGATATAGTGCTTGTCTCTGCTCTGTTTCTTGAAAATTAATTTGTTGAATAAAGACAAAAAAAATACTGTTCATATGAAAAACTGTTCTGATGTCATTTTCCTCAATTCATGCTAATGGGATTAAATTCTCAGACATCATATCTTTCTTCTCATTTTGAATCTTAAGTATTCATCTTTTCTTTGAAATTTCATGTCTGTCCTTGATCTTTTCAGCAAATTCTAAATTTAACAGGTTTAGTGTCTTTTCTAATGATCAAAGTATGCTAACTAGAGCAAAATTCTCACAATTGATTTTTTAAACTAAAATTTTGTGTAATGTATCATGTAGAGTGGAATGAGGAACTAAAACCAATGATTCAAGTCATTATTATGTATTCAGTATAATATGATGTGTTATGTTTTATATAATCATGGGCTTGGCATAATTGTATGATAGGAACAAAATGGTGTTGACTACACTTGTCATTTTTGTTCTTTTCTATAAGTGCCTAGTGTGTTGTCACATGAGTTCTGAGAAAATAATTCTTAGGGGAAGATAATCGACTGAGTGTTCTCACTATAAAAAGCATTAAACTTTTACTCTGAAATAGCACTATGATTAAGTACTATGCTAGAGAACTAGTAGTACATAGCAGTGTAGCACAGCCTTGTATTTGACTCATAGCACTGTCTTTCATTGTGTTTAATATTAAACATTGACAGTAGTCTCATCATTACATTGCTCAGCTACTAAAATGGGTAATAAGTATGTTCTTGGAAAATTAAAAGAACCTTGGGAAAACTGAATTATACACTGTTTGCCTTAGTGCCTAGGCAATTGTAAAGGTACAGTAATATTAACCGCTGTTACTAAGTAAACAATTATTCTTTACCACTCTATGCCAAATTGTGATTAATAGAAACTTATTCATAGTATATATAGCAACTGCAAGCAGTGAGAGAGTGAGTCTGAAATATGAAGCTGAACAGAGCATTTTGACAGTTATGATTTTCCTATGCTTTAACTACTTTATATTGTCATTAATATTGAAATTAATTATGGAGTTTCTTGTGCTCCTCACTTTTTACAAAACCCCACCTGCCCATTATGCTCATGTGTGTGATGTGGATAAATGACTCATCACTTTTCAAACATGTCCAATTGTGCCAAAGGTGTCATTAGAAACGCTAAGAATGTAGTAAAACATTGGTTATTAAAAGAATGTGAAATGTATCATTAATGACCTGGCAGGAAGGAGTTTTGTATCCGTAAGTGGAGATTCATCTTAATGGTAAGGGATTGTTTTAATTATATAGAACAGAAAACAGTATAGTTTTCATTTTTTTAACATTTGGTATTTATATCTGTAATTTTCTAAATGACATATCAACTCAAGCTAAGTTAAAAGCTGATTACTGCCATGTATCTTACCAAATAGCATTTACAATATTTAGCTTTCTTAGGAATAAAGGATTTCCTTTGTTTTGAAATGACTGTCTAAATCTCTGTATTTCAGCCAGTGACTCATAACTAACCATATTTTATGAAACCTAGTTTCATAAATGCCAGTGCCAGCCGGCCAAGACAGACAGTACCTGAAAGGAGGAGTGAGGATTGAAAGAAAAAACAAGAGACAGAGAAAAGATACTTGGGAGGACTGTCAGTAGACACTGCAGCCCTGGTTTATTTTAGCTCAGCCTTTTTATACAGTAGAACGTCAGAGATAGCCACCGTTTGCTTAACTCAATTAGCTTCAACAGCTGTTTTTCCCACCTGTATCTGAGGGTGAAGGAGTGGTCAAATACTTGTTGTGAACTCCACCATTTAACCATCTTCCTTAAATTATAAACACATTCCTCCTGACTTGGCATATTAGGTACTGGTGTGCAAAACACAAACTCTAAGTAAACAAGCAAGCCTGCCATAGCTCAATGTACATAATGGCTGCGCTTACATTAATAGCTCCCAACACATAAATTTTTGAAAATACTTATAAAATATATTACAAAACTATATACTTCACAAGTAAATTCCATATGCATATTTTTTAATTTTTAAGTTTTCTATGGTAGCATTTCTAAAAATACTGCCTCATTTTCTTAAGTCTATAAACATCCTATAGAAGCAAAATGATTATGCAAATTTCCAAAATCAAAAAGGGGGTTAAGTGTTAGCTATCAAACTACAATAAGTACGCTTTGATTCTCAGGAATGGCTGAAAATGATTACAAACACATTTTTATTTTAAATTCTATAATTATTTAGACACTGGATTTTCCATTGAAACCATGAAAATGGTTTCTTTGTTATGATTTTGCTTCTGTTAAAACATTTTGCATCTCTACTCTTTCCTACTATGTTTGCTTATTATCTTCAAAAATATCTTCTCAGAAAAATAAATTATTTGTAGGCCTATTTCCACTGTATGCTACCATCTTTATGGAATCCATGTATGTCATTTATACAAAATTTTATCAGGTTATTTGTCTCCATTTCTCGGGCACAAAGAACTATGCAAGAAAAGTTTTATTTAACTAATACATATTCTATAGCCTATAATATTTTAGAAATAATGTAATTTGAATACTTTCATTTCAGAGCATTAGCACTGGTATCCTTTTTAAAATGAACTTCCTCAGTCTTAATATTAATCTAGAGTTCCTCTGAAGTAGTTCAGTATTAAGAGACTATCCCATTATTTTACTACTGTCATCCAAATCATTTATATTCACATGTTCCTGGTTTATTTTCTCCATTGTTTTTATGGCTTTCTAAAATAGTTGATGTATCCCTGGAACTGTTGAATGTTTTGCCTACTAATAATAGACTAAAATAAGAAAAATGGAACCACTTCTACTTCTCCAAACTTTTCTGTTCTCCAGTGACTGAAAAGCATACAAGTAACGGGAGTTATTTGAACCTGCAGGCTAGATTTGGGGGAACTCAAAGAAGAGAGAAATGCTGACAAAATCCTGGAGTATGTAACAGCCTAGAGAGAGAGAGAGAGAGCACGAAAGGGATTCAAATTTGCTTAGCTTGAATTATGTAGGAATTAAAAAGAAATGGTTCACAAAGTACAACGGCCACAAGTTTGAAGACAGGGAAATTAACTTTCTGCATAGATTACTTAATAAATTAGCAAGAATGGATTTTAAATTGTGTTTGCAGTTTGAATATTTTATAGTTTTTTAAACTTCTTTGCTCTCTTTTCTAGCTCACTCTCTAATATATTAAGAACTTTAAAAATAAATTTATAAGATTTCTTTCATTTTTTTAATTGTGTGTGTTGGGGGTGTGGTCTGTGTGCCTGTATGTCAACACTTCAGTGCAAGTGCTGACAGAGGACAGAAGATTTAGTCAGGTCAACTGGAACTTACATTACATGTGTGGCCACCAACATGGATGCTGAGAACTGAATTCCAGATCCTTTGCAAGAGCAGTATCAGATCCTTTGCAAGAGCAGTATACATATTAAAAACTGATCCATCTCTCCAGATCACTAAAAATCTTTAATGTTCATTTAATTGATTTCGTGATTTGTAAAGGTTTGCAGGTCTCCATTTCATGGTAAGTTAGAATCTACTCACAGATACACATGTTTTTTATCAACATACCATGTGGAAATTCTCATTTCACAGGGATCCTATCCCACCCACTATCTACCTACTCATTGTCTTGGCAGGGCATGTCAATCCCTGCCATTTCAACTGTTTTTTCAGGATCCTTCCCCAACTCAAAATTACTGCCTTGAGCTCCATCCTTGATACTCCTTAGAACCTCACCATCTGAAGTCTGTGTGCCCCAGACCTGTGAGTTCCCACCCCATCCTATGAGGCACCCTGCTCAACTATCACCCCCACCCACACCCATGTCACACTGCTGATCCAGGACTCTGTGGAATCAATCCTGGAATTCCAACACAAAAGTTTGACCTATCTGTAGTTGTACTGAGACAATTTCTTTCATCTCATCAACACATCACCATGAAGTAGCCACAAAACTGAACACCAAGAACTAGTCAGCTGGGCCACTGTCTGAAAAGACTGAGAAACAGCAAAGAAAGATAGAACAGATATTTAACAAAGATGAGATTACTTACCCAAAGAAACACCAACACACAAGTCAAGATACGTAGGTCATACTGAAAAAGCACAAACAACATAAATTAAGAAAAATAAAGGATTACCTTATGAACTAACTCCATAGGAATTTTTCATGAGACTGGCAACCAAGTGGATGCACAATACTATTTTTTCAAAATAATAATTATAAATATGTTCAAGTAAGTCAAAGAGGATATGAATAAAAACTGAATGAAATTCATGAAAATATAAACAGCTGAATGAAAAATTAAAACATGAAATTAGTATCAATACAGAGAATCTCTAAAAAAAGCCTATCTGAAATACAACTTGAAATAAAAATCTCAGAACCCCATACAAAAATCTTAGAGTAAAAAAGCAAAATAGAAGTGGAAGAAATGGTTCAGAGAATATCACATCTTGATTACAAGTCTGGGGAAATGGATCACTCAGTAAAAGAAAATGTTAAATCTAATAACCCAGTAACAGAATATGCAAGAACTCTTGAACATTGTCAAAAGAACAAACCAGGGACTGGAGAGATGGCTCAGGGGTTAAGAATACTGACTGCTCTTGCAGAGAACCCAGGATCAATTCCCAGCACCCACATGGTGGCTACAAGCCATCTTTAACTCCAGTTCCAGAGGAATCCTAAGCCCTCTTAAGACCTCCGTGACCTTGCATGACTGGGTGCATTCACATATATGCAGGCAATACAGTCATACACATAAAATAAAAGTAATAAAATATTTTTTTAAAAGACCATTAAAGGTATCCCTATTTCCCTCCTTTCTCCCTTGCTAATACCCTTCTAAAGGGGGCACCTTAAGTGGGAAAACCATGATGGAGGGGTGAGAAAATGTGAGTGATAAACAATGCCTAGCTAGTTTTGAAAACCAGAGGACATCATATTACTCCTACAACCTACTGACAAATTATACATAGCAGATCAAGAAATATATGTCTAGGTAAGGTTTGTCTGAGAACAACTGGTCTTTGCCCAAGATTTATCTACACGACACACATCAATTAAAAATACCAGACTGGTGGAACTATCCTTCTTGTGTGTTTAACAACCATACTTTGAGGCTTATAATAATTTGGTCAGAGGGACATAAAGGACATTTTTTTTTTGCTCCTAGCCCTCCTAGGTCTACTAGTTCCAGGGGAATATGAAGATCTCTCAAAATGTCCTGTAATTGTGGTGGGTCACAATTGACCGACCTCTTGATCAAGGAGGCCGAGGAGACCCCACCAGATGGAATTGAACCAGTATCCAGTCTAAAAAGCAGAGGGTCAACACAGAGGTATCACTTCCTCCATACTTCCAAGTGAAGCCAACCATGGTTGAGTAGGTTCTTTGACTTATCTTCTCATAGGTGGAACTTGTAAAAGAAAGGAGCCATGGGCTCCTCCCAAACCCATGTGACCCCTGAGGAACAGATCCTCAAAGGACATTAAGAGTAAAAATAAGTTGGTTTATCTGGGCCAACTGTATGGGCTTAAACATCTAAAAGAAAAGTATAACCAAAGATTAACAGGGTCAATATAATTTCTTAAGAGTCTATATGCATAGCTAAAGGATACACAACAAGCAAAAATGCCAGATAGGAGATACCTTCTTTTGAGTTGTTGGCTAAGGTGACCAACAGGACCCCCATATAGTAACCCAGCATAGAACTGGGAAAATGAACAATAGACCCTAATCTTATCTAAAGGAATATTGACAACTGATTACTGGTAGTAGAGGAACAGCTGATGCTGTTAAAGGAAGACTTCTAGATTGGCTGACTAGATTTACCAGAAGTGCAAGTAGTGGGATTGGCTGTGGTGCCAACAACACAGCAGATAGTAGTAGGGATATCAGAGTATAAGGGTTCTAGTGTGGGGAGGGAGGCTATGGGAGGGTGCCATCTGCGAAGTGGGTGTATAATCAAATAAGATGGTTTGGGATTTTCTGTGTGATATCTACACACACACACACACACACAAAATCAAATTTTAAAAAATTGTATTTGAAGAGAAAGCATGGAAATTTACATCATGCCAATTAGTAGAGGTGATAAACATTACCATTGAAAGCTACCCAATGACTTCATAGACATACACAGATGCCAAGGATCCAAGTGCAACTGACTATGACTAGTAAAAATAAGATGCTCACAGATTAGAAATGCATGTGCCAACATCTCAGTGTTAGTAGCAAAAACAATGAGTCTTTCTGCAAGGAACAATATATTCTAAAATGAAATAGAGATCTTTGTTAAATGTTAAGAAACTCATTCAATTTTATGTCTTATAGGACTTATACTGAGTTCAATATTGTATACCTGTACTAACTCAACTGTGAACCTAGAAACTTGCACCCACTTGTGAAAGAGATGTACTCTTGCTCTGGAGTGTGTTACTGAATATGCTAAATCTGTAGTGAAATGCTTCTAATCATGTAATTATTAAAAATTTAAAAATGATAAAAAATAATAATTAGTAGATGTGAAAAACATTACCATTGAAATCTACCTGATGACTTTATATCCAAAAGGAAAGTATAACCGAAGATTAAAGAGGCCAATATAATTTCATAAGAGTCCATATGTATAGCTAAAGGCTACATAACAAGCAACAATGCCAGACAGACAATACTTTCTTTTGAGTTGTTGGCCAGGGTGGCCAAAAGGATTCCCAGATAGTAATCCAGCATAGAACTAGGAAAATGAACAGCAGAGCCCAATCTTATCCAAAGGAATATCGACAAATGATTACTGCCAGATGAGGAACAGCTGACCCTCCTAAAACAAAGACCTCTAGATAGGCTGACTAGATTCACCAGAATGGCCAGTAGTGGGGAATGGCTGGGGTGCCGAAAACATAGCAGACAGTAGCAGGGATATCAGAGTATAAGGGCTCTAGTGTGGGAAGGGAGTCTATGGAAGGGTGCTACTTGGGAAGTGGGTGTATAAATAAATTTTAAAAAACTCTTCAAAGTGTAAAAATTTGCTCCTTAATAATTAGTAGATGTGAAAAGCATTACCATTGAAATCTACCTGATGACTTTACATCCATGCTTAGATGCCATGGAGCTCAGAAAGCAACTCACTATAACTAGTAATAATCAGATGTATAGATATTAGAAACACGTGTGCATCTTAGTATCAATTGTGTTAAAAATGAATTTTTCTGTATGATACTGTGTATTTTAATAATGAAATGGATACCTTTTTTAAAGTTTAAAACCTCATTTAATTTTATGTGTTACAGTGTTTATACTGAGTAGAACATTGTATAACTGTATTATTCAACTGTGAAACTAAAAATTTACAGGCAATTTTGAAAGAGATGCATCTTAGTTCTGGTAATTGTTATTAAATATGTCAGTGCTATTGCTGTAATGAAATTCTTCTTCTAATTATATAGTTATTAAATAAGTAATTTTTTAAAAAGACCAAACCAAAGAAATATAGGCATAAAAGTAGAAGAAGGAATCTAGTTCAAAAACACAGAAACTATATTTTTAAATATCATTATTTATTATTTTTATTTTACATGTATGTGTGTATTGCCTGCATGTAGGTAAGTGCACCTGTGTCGTGCAATGCCTGCAGAGGACAGAAGAGGCTGTCAGTTCCCCTGGAACTAGAGTTATGGACAGTTGTTAACTGCCATTTGGGTGCTGGGACTATTTTTTAAAAATCATAGAAGAAAATTTCTCAAAACTAGGGAAATGATACCTATCAAGTTACAAGAGGATAGAGCATACTAAGTAGATAGGATTAGGAAATTTACTACCCACCATGTATAATACTGAAGACACTAAATGCACACAACAATAAAAAGATATTGAAAGCTATGAGAAATATCAATTCACATACAAAAGCAGGCTCATGAGAATAATGGAGGGCTTTTCAATGGAGACTATGGGACACAAAAGGACATGGATCAATGTCATAGGCGCCATAAAAGAACACAGATTCTAGTCCAGACAATTAGCCTGAAAAAAAACAAAAACAAAAACAAGAAAATTATCAGTTGTAACTAAAAAAGCAAACTTTCTATGGTAAAAGCAAACTGAAGGAATTTATGTCCTCCAAATCCCCACTTTATAAAGAAAACCTGAAGGAATACATCAATCAAAAGGGAATAAATACTGTAAAGAGAGCACAAAAATTATGCCAGAACAGTCAACCAAAAGAAGTTTAAATTAAAAAAAATATTTAAATACCATTATATTAGGAATTCATAAACATTGGTCAGTAATTATCCTCAATAGTAATTGAGCAGATGGATACAACACAGAATTCTATCAAACCTGCAAAGAATTAATCCAATACTACCCAAATTATTTCATAAAATTGAAAATGAAGGAACATCCCATATTTCTTCTTTGAAGAAAGTATTACTCTAATACCAAAACCAGAAAAAAGACATCCCCCAAAAGTTATAGCTTTGATGAACACAGATGCAAAAATTATCAATAGAATACTCACAAATCAAATGCAAGAACACATCAATAAGATTATCCACCTTGATCAAGTTGGCTTCTTCCCTGGGATGGAGGGATGTTTCACAATACAGAAACAAATAAATGTCATCTACCACATAACATATTCAAGGATATAGCCTTTGAAAAATTCAACACCATTTTATGATAAAAGTGATTGAGAACCCAGGTATACAGGTGACATATCTCAATATAATTAAGGCATTATACAAGCCCACAGCCAATATCATACTGTCCTAGTTTGTTTCTCCACTGCTGTGACAAAACACTCTGACCAATACCAACTTGGGTAGTTAAAGGTTTATTTTATTTTACATCTCCTGGGTCAGAGTTTATCAGGGAGCCCAAGGTAGGAACTCAGGGCAGGAACCTGGAGGCTGGAGCTGGAGAAAAACCGTGGAGAAACTCTGCTTACTGGCTTATTCTTCTGGCCCCTGCTCAGCTTGATTTCTTATGCAAGAAATGCCCACCTGCCCAAGGGTGGCACCACCCACAGTGGGCTGGGCTCACTCACATCATTCAATAATCAAGAAGATGCCCCACAGACATGGCCACAGACAAGTCCTATGGAGGCAGTTCCCAAATTGAGGCTCCCTCAACCCAGTATGTCAAGTTGACACTAAAGCTATTCAGCATACAAAGTAAATGGAGAAAAACTGAAAGCATTCCCTTTAAAACCAGGAAGAACACAAGAATATCTACACTCTCCGTTCCTGTTCAATATAGTTTTTGAAATCTTAGTTAGAGCAATAAGACAAATGAAGTAGACAAAGGGGATATAAATCAGAAGGGAATAAGCCAACATACCAAGTTGCTTCTCCACTAAAGATCATAAACTCTTCTATAATAAATTTTGCACCAGTTTTGGATAAATTAAATGTCTTTAGCTCTCAGATTCTACATATTTAAGTGAAAACAGCAGTTGAAAAAAATGACAAATAGGTGTCGAAACTTGCTATTTTAAAATAATCATACATGTACTATTCTGAAATATGCAGTTGTTTTTTATTAAATAAGGTGATATATACATATTTGATTGTCAAATATATTTTCAATCATTAATTAACTTCCTAAGTAATAGAATTATTATAAAATATATGGAAGTAAATGATTATTCCTTGTCCATAAATTAACATTCACATTGGGAAAATAAAAAGAATATCATCACAGTTTAACAAATTTCTCTGTATATAGAGGGTATATTGTTTTCATTTATCTTATTTAAGGTGATTTCCTAAATGTAATAAAGAACACTTTATTAAGTGCATTGTAATATCTAGGAGAAAATGAATACACTGAGCCCAGAAATTATTTTTCAACTAGAAGTATTAGTGTGATGTCTTTGCATATATAATCTGGAAATTTTCATAATTCGTAATACCCAAAGATTGTTTAAATGACACAAGGGAGTTATGAACTCTGATGTTATTTTTGCCAACTTCGATCCTTTTTTTGCTGTTCTTTTAAATATCATTATATTTATGGACTTTAAAAAAACTGTTTACATTTTCTATTGTTCATCGAGTAGATTCAGCATAAAGTGTGGGATTTGCCAATTTTGGAAAGTAAATTCTCCACTAAAGGAACTGCAGGCAAAATTGATGTTATTTGTCCTTTCAGTCACATAAATAACCATGATTATTTGAATTAAAGCAAATATAAAAGGAACAGTTATTGTACATTGTGCTTCATAGCATTACTCTGAGTACTTTACATATATTTTCTCATTAAATTTTCACAGAAAGTCTGTAAACTTGGAATTATATTATACATTACAAATGATGAAATTGAGTTTTAGATGTTGAATAACATGTCTAAAAGAGCGTTTTAAACTCATTAGATTCTGACTCCAAAAACTCTGTTTTTACCCTGAGAGCTGCCTGATTTTTTTTCTTAACAGTCATAGAAAAAAGGCATTTATGAAATTCCTAGCTAGAGGAATTTCATCTTTGACTTTCAGTAACCAGTTAAGAGAATTAGGTACCTCATTTTCAGAAAATAAATAGAAAAATTCTCTCCCATGTCCCAAAAGAAAATATGTTCCCAATGGCTATTCTGTAAGGTTCAAGATCCATGAAAAGGTACCTGAATCTTGCATACTAAAGATAATACTAAGCATCAAAGAACAAGACAATCATAGTTGAAGGCATGATAAACAAAACTGCAAAACTATTGTAAAAACAAGCTCCAAATAGCTATTATTTGGGGATGTATATTTTGAATATAGGTGGAAAGGAAAAGTACTCAAACTAGCAGAGAAGGAGAAGGGTAGGTGAAAGATAAAGAGTGGAGCAGGAATTGTGATCAAAGTATATGTGAATACTAATCTTGGCTCTTAATATGATGGAAACAGGAATTGATTAAAATGCAAGCCACTTGACACTCCTGTAAGGGACAATTTTGTTTCTTATAATTTTCAATTTTAATAGAGTAAGAAATGTATAACAGAAATGTCTTTTAGATATTTATAGCAGTCAAACAAAATATGAGGAGCTCATAAATATTCATATAACCAGTAATTGTGCCACCACCACAAAATTAACTTTCACAGATCTAAAACGCTTTGAAGTATTTCATAATTGGAAAACTTCTTTTAAAATGCCATCTCAAGGCTTCTTCAACTGCTCTTGTTAAATTTCTCTTTACTGTGTTGTTGATTTTGCTTTGTCCTCTGAAAAGATTAGCTATATAAATCTGGGGCCTGGGTACTTGAGTACTTGCCTTCATTTGCAGAAAATCCTGAACAGTATATTAAGTTAATTAAAGAAAAGGGAAAAATGAATGTTGACTTAATTCAGCAACTGGAAATTTATCAATAATGTAAAATTCTCCTTCCATAGTCTCAGGCTAATCTGTGCCAGAAAATTACTCACTCTGTAAAAACTGATCTTAGTCACAGAAGAGAAATTTGCTCACAGGTGTACTCTACTAAAGATGTTAGTACCTTGAACTGGGCTCCTGAGAAAAGGCAGCACTTGAGGGATTACGTCTATCAGATAATTTGAAGCAGGAAAACACACCTTAACTGTGGGTGGGTGGGTGAGGGGGGGCTTCTGGTGGCAGCCCAGATAAAAGGTCATGGAAGAAACAATTTGGTTTCTGCCTGCTTGTCTTCAGTTCTGACAAGTCCATCCGCCCTGTTGCTGCAGCAATCCTTCATGTGTATTAGAACAAGCTTCTTCAGATTTCCAACGTGGACTGAAGACCAACAGCATTCCAGGATTTCCTAAGCCTTCTGTTCCAGATTGGGACTGCTAAGCCTTTCTTGGACTCAAAAGCTATCGAGTTCTTGACCTCTTCAGTGTGAAGCATTCAGTTTTGTACCATTCAGAATATAGCATGTAAGCCAGTGGAACAAATGCCATTTAAATATATGTGCATATATTTGAACACACACACACACACATATATCACATATATATAAAATCAGTTTTGTTTCTTCAGAGAACCACAATTAACACAGTATATTATACACATGTATGGAAACACAGTAATGAAATTCTTTATACAACAATATATACTAATAACATATAACATTGATTCAATTTTCTTCATTTAATGATGTCAAAGATATCCTTGATGGCATTTTTATATATCTTTTGATATAATTCTAATAAAATCTCAGTCTATTTTGAATATTATTATTACTATTACTATTATTACTGTTCTTCCTTATTTGTCTTTGCTGATGTATTATATCTTTCATTCATAAAATGACTGAAATAATTAAATCACAAGGGAAACTTTTTTTCTTGCATGATTTTGTAGATTACATGTCATGATTCACTAGTTCTCCAGCTATGTGTCCATGTCACATTATGAAAGGAGTGTACAGTTGTGAAAATCCCAAAACCATAATATGACTGGGAAGAAAAATATAAATCTATTGGGTCTATTGATAACCAAACTTTGATCAACAGACTCTTGGGAAATCAGGACTTCAATTCCCTTTGACATACCCTCATGAGGCCCCAACTCAAGGTGCTTTGAACCAAGTCTTTATTCACATAGGCTTTCGGGGCACATTCTAAGTCCAATCTAGTCCCTGTTATCTTGCTTATTATTCATATTAACATCTTACCAAATATATAATCTGCAAATAGGTTTTCCTTATTCGAAGTTGGAATATTCCTCAGTTTGTAATTTCATTTGGTGTACAGAAGTTAAGATTAGGTTGATCCATTGTTGATTTTGGGGTTTTGTTGCTTGTGTTTTTGAATTCATAGGCAAATAAATAATTTTCAAGACATTTTTTTTCTGAAAAAAAACTTTGTGATTTTGATGAGTTCAATATTAAATCTATAGATCACTTTGATAACCATGGACATTTGAATAATATTGTCATCCAGTATATGAACAGAATTTTCATTTCACCTTTATCACTTTTAATTTTTTCCTCAATGTTTTGTTGTGTGCACTTTGGTCTTTTGTCTGCTTAAGTTTATTCCTAAATAATTTGTTGCCTACCATGCTCTTGTAAATGGAATTCCATGATTAATTTCCTTTTCAGATGAATTGCTATGTTTCTTTTAAAAATGTAATTTATTACTACTGTGTGGGCATGATATGTATACAAGCATGTGCATCAAGTGGCTCATGTGTGAAAGTCAGGGGACTACTTTATGGAGTCACTTCTCTCCTGCCACTTTTTATTGGTTACAGAAATCAAACTCAAAACATCAGAGTTGAGATGCAAAAATTTTATCTGCTGAACCATATTACTGACCAGTATTGTATTTTTATTAAACACAGTAAACTGTTTAAAACACTATGCCTTTCTTAATTTTCATCAAAGAGAATTGCAAAATATCCAAAGATTGTTACAAATGGATCAAACCACCTGTAGTAACAGAGTTTTATCTTAACTATTTGTATTCTTTTATGTCTTTCCCTAATTGCTCTGGAAAGGAAATATATTACGTTGCATATTTACTACATAAGTTAAAATAGCATAAAAAATTATTATGAACATTTGCTTGTGAACAAAAGGGATAATCTAGTATATGTGTGAACATTTATATATACAGAAAACTGGCCATGGATGAATCATAAACAATAGATAATTTAGCACATTGATAATGAGTAGAGAAATTGAATTATCCCAACAATGTGAACCAGATGGCTTCACTAAGTGAATTCTACCAAACATTTACAAAAAGAATGAAAGGCAATCATCTTAAAAAAGTCCTCCAAATTTTAGAGCAGGGAACACATGAAATGCAATTTATGAAGCCAATATTAATCTGAATGTCAACCTAGACCATGGCATATGAAAATGAAATTACAATGAATATGAATAGAAAAAGGCCCAATAAAACATTAGTAAGCTAATGTTTAAAATACAATATACAGCTCTTGGGGTAAGTCTATAGTGCAGCTCTCCGCGCCGGGACTCCCTAAGCCACATTCACCCTTCCATCCTCCCGGCTGCGCCGTTCTATACTCCTAGTTTGGGCCCTGCGCCATTCCTAGTCTCGGGGCCCCAGACACCTGGGGAACCAATACTGCTTCCTGACCCTTCTCACCCAGAGCAACTCAGTCCCATTCTTGGGCTCCAGGAGCACCACTTCTGGTCCTGGCCCCGCCCTCACCTCTCTCTGCTTCCCTGGGCCTGCACCACCGGCTAACTCTCCTAGCCTGCACTACTATCCTCAGGCCTCTTGGGGTAAGTCTATAGGGCAGCTCTCCACGCCGGGAATCCCTAAGCGACATTCACTCTACCATCTCCCCCCCTCGCCATTCTATACTCCTAGTTTGGGCCCTGCGCCATTCCTAGTCTCAGGGCCCCAAACACCTGGGGAACCAATATTGCTTCCTGATCCTTCTCACTCAGAGCAACTCAGTCCCTTTCTTGGACTCCAGGAGCACCGCTTCTGGTCCTGGCCGTGCCCTCATCTCCCGCTACTTCCCTGGTCTTGCAACACCCGCCAGCCTCTTCCTGGGGCTGACAGCCTCTTTCTGGGACTCCGAGGCTTACCTTACTCGCCCTGATCCTTGGCATCCAGTACAACCCAGCTACTCAATCCACTCCCTGGGAAATCTTGGGGCTTCTTCCCTCCCCATCTGCTTTTGCATCCCTGCATGGCGCAGCCACGGCCAGGGTCTCAGGTCAGTGCCACCCAAGTTCCTGAGGCCAAAAGCATTCTTAGAAGATTCCAGACCTAAGGGGAAAGTCTGAAAACTTCTGATCCACATTGGAGTTGGGCCACCGCGGAACTCCTGAAGACAAAATAAATCCGACCTCGACAATATAAAATCAAAAGAGAGAAGCAGAAGCTTAGAAGAACCAGCTCTTCATACACAAAAAGTAAACCACAAAGATACATAAAGCTCAAAAATAAAAGAAGCAGAACTAAACTTGAAGGATCGAGTATAACACAAGAGTCAAAAACTACAAAAGAAATTCACATGTCAAAATCACAGAGAAAAAATAATAACATGAAAAACCAAAATAACATATCCCCACCAAATACCAGTAATCCTCTAGAAGAGCACAATGAGAACCCCCTAGAGACAATGCAGGACATGGAACTCAAAAGAACAATGATGAATATGATAAAAGAATTCACTGAATTTAAAGAACACACAA
>NW_008352267.1:10122558-10122976 GCF_000622305.1 Nannospalax galili
TATCTCCATTAGATAGGTCAACAGGCCAGAGACTTAACAGAGAGACATCTGAATTAAACAAAACCATATCTCAATTGGACTTAACAGATATCTACCGAGTATTCCACCCAAACACCAAAGGACATACTTTCTACTCAGCACCCCATGGAACTTTCTCCAAAATCGAACATATACTGGGGCACAAAAAAAAGCTCAGCAAATACAAAAAGATTGAAATAATTCCCTGTGTTCTATCAGACCATAGTGCAATAAAGCTTACAATCAACACCCGAAGAAGCCAAAAACACCACACGAACGCTTGGAAATTAAACAACATGCTCCTGAATGATAAATGGGTCAAAAGATAAATTAAGAAAGAAATAAAAGTATCCTGGAATTAAATGAAAAGGACAGTACAACACAACAAAACCTCTGGGAC
>NW_008352267.1:10126978-10129647 GCF_000622305.1 Nannospalax galili
ATAATTCTATGAGAATGTAAATAGTTTCACAGTAATTGTTTTCCAGTTAGAATATTCTAACTTAATTGCAGTGCAGTCTCTTTAATTTCTTGTTCATTAATTTTTAACTAACTTCATAAAAGAATAAGAATGAAAAAAAAAGTACAATGTTCACTCTTAAAAAAAAAAAAATCGCCTGCTTCAGCACTTAAATCCAGGTCTGGCACCTGCAGAACTTCATTTCTTTTTTGCCACCTTATCTGTATGAAGTGTGTAGGAATTACCCTTGGTTTGAAGGGCAGAGAAGAGGAAGCTTCTTCAGTGTCTAGTGGAACCTGAGTTTCTATTATGTTAACCATCAAATTCAAGCCTCAGATCATTAGGTCACAGAACCTGCCCCCGTTACCGAACCAGTTAGCAGAACTCATGTATTCCATACCTGTTTGTGATACTCCTTCTGTTTCTCTGGGCAATGAGAATTACATTGCAATAATAAAATGACAAGATTCCTGGCAAAAAAATAAATAAATAAATGAGGCTTTAACCTTTAAAAAAAAATACAATATACAGTAATCAAATGGTGCTCATGTCTGTGAAACAAAATATTTCAAGACACAAATAAGTAAATTTGATATGTGATACTAATTGGATGAAAGAGAAATGCCAAGTAATCATCTAAATAGATACAAAAAGGTAGCATTTGATAAAAAAAGGTATATAAAGAGTTAATCTTGACATAATACTGTATTATGATAAACTCAAGCACCAAGGTAATCATGTTCAGTGGTGCAAACTAGACAATGAACCATTTTTCATATGTTTATTAGCCATGCATTTATCTGTTTTGGCTAAGGTTTCTGTTCACTTATTTTACCTTTTTAAAAAATAATTTTTTCCACTACAAGATTCTTGGATAGTTTAAATATATCTGATTTTTAAAATAAATATATACATATATAATATTTTCTCCATTACTTAAACATCTGCTCAGTCTTTGGTAATATCTTCTCTAGATTTTTTTTTCATTTTCAGTTCAGTATTATAATTATTTTTTTTCTTCTAATGTTTTCTACTTTTTTGTCAAAAGCAAGGGTATGGCATTTTCCCCATTTCACCAGTATGAGAAAATCATATTGTCACTAAGTGTAAAAATTCATAACTCTCTGGGCATGCTCTAGCAAGTTTGAGCTACGTAGATTCCTCAGATTTCAGTTTGTCCTTACCTAGCTAAATTTTTCTATTTTTAATCATATTTTCTTTCATTGATCTGAGTTTCTTTAGTGCCTTAATTGGACTGCATTTCAAGGGGTAATGGGTTTTGATACCTGACTGTTTCACCCACAAATGTAACTGAGTGTCCCTAGGACAGTACCTTGAGAGTGATTTTAATGTTACTGGCTTTCAGTTATGCATTTACTTGGTTTCAGAATGGACACACAACATCCAGAATTTTTATGCACAAGAGAAGAAATCAGTAATTTTGATTCATTTTCTCAATGTCTATCATATTCTGAATCTTAGTTGCTTAGAAAATGATTGAAATAAACAGATAAATGATTTGTTGTCTACATAGTCATATCTAAATTGCTTTTCTTTATTTTGCTAGATTTAAAATTCTTTCTTATTTATCCATTTATTGGTTTAAAATAAGTTTCTACATCTTCAGGTAAAGGTCTATCTTTGATCAAATCAGCCATGGAAATATATACTGTACATGATATAAATCAAAACTTTTTCTATTTTATGAGCCATCCTTGCATTAGAGTAATGCTGTCTGAAATTGATTAAGTTTTAAACTAAAAAAAAAAAATTAGTTCAAGTGCTGGAGCAATGGCTCAGTGGTTAAGAGTACTGGCTGCTCTTGCAGAATGCCTGGTTTCAATTGCCAGCACCCATATTTTGGCTGACAAATGTCTATAACTCCCATTCCAGGAGATTCAATCTCCTCTTTTGGCCTCCTGGGATTACATGCATGGGGTCATGTAGATACATGCAGGCAAAATGCTTAGACATTTAAATAATAAATAAATAAATCTAATCTCTTATTTTATTTTAAATCTGCATTATTATATTTACCAGCAGGTGTAGCTTTCACTCCTCATCAAAGAAGTTTCTTTTTGCAACAGATGGAGACTATTATGGAGTTCCAGTACTGTCAAACACAGAGAAAAGTGTCTTGTCAGATGCTTAATGAAAACAGACACATCTTCAATGCAGCCTCTACACACAGAATGAAGGCATCTCTAAACTCTCACCAGAGAGGTTTCCTTGTGAAGCAAATGGTGATTAACACATAAATCCCCAATTGGCCAATGTGCAGAGAAGAAGACACTTCAGAATTCTTATCCCTGAATAGTACACCCATTTCAAACCTTTGCCTCCCAAGGCTCAGAGATGATTGTGGAAGAGGAGGCATCAGAGTCCAAAGATGTGGATGACCATCAAGAAACAGCATCTTCAGGACAGCTGGTCATTGATTCATATGAACTCACAGAAATGGAGACAACACACACAAGCCCAGTCCAAGCTCTAAATGCACAAAATTCCAGCATAGTTGGGAAAGTGGTTAAGGAACTTTTGGCAACTGATGTCTACTAAGAAGGGGAGAGGCAGTTTCTTACAAATATGGGATCCTTGGACTCACATTGAAGGACATTTGGCCACACAAATTAGACTATATAAGCATATAT
>NW_008352267.1:10129707-10134229 GCF_000622305.1 Nannospalax galili
CTTTGAATTTTTACTTATGCATGTTTCAATTTGAAAATTCAAAGAAGTCAAGAAACTAAAGGTGTGTGCCACCGTGCCTGGCAGGGAGAGAATCTAAATACCATCAAATTATAATGTAAGAAAATTGCAAAAATTCAATCAAAATTTATTTTAAAAAACACAAATAGATAAATGAATAGATAAGAAATGGAAACAACATAAATGTCCTTCAACTAACAAATGGTTATGAAAATATGGTACATCTACATAATGGAGTTCTACTCAGCAGGAAGAAAAGACGAAATTATGAAATTTTCAGGTAAATAGTTGGATCTAGACAATGTTATACTACGTGAAATAACGCAAATGCAGAAAACCAAGTGGCATATGTTCATCCTCATTTGCATATTGTAGCACCAATCCTTTATATGTGACTATGTAAATTCTAATATAACAACAGGAACCAGGAAAAGGGAAAGTATACATGGAGGTAAAGGAAAAGAAAGAACCTGAAAGGGGGATAATAACAAGTTACATACAAGAAAACCCATCAAAATTACAGCTGACTTTTCAATGTAAACTATGAAGGCCAGAAGAGCCTAGAACAAAGTATTCCCTGTTCAAAATAACCATGGATGCCAATCCTGAATACTTTGTCCAGCAAAAGTATTTATCAAGTTTGAACGGGAACAGAAAAATTTCCATGACACAAATAGGCTGAAGGAATTCATGTCCTCCAAACCAGTACTACAAATAATAATTGAAGCAATCAATACAAAAAGCTCAAGAAAGGAATGAGTGTGCCCAAGAGGCTACAGAAAGAAAATAAAGTTATAACAACAGAAAAACAAAATAGGGCCAGAAACACAAAGAAATTAAAACGACAGTGCACAATACACGCCTTTCAAGAATAACATTAAATATCAATGGTCACAACTCCCCTGTCAAAAGACACAGGCTGGTGCAATGGATCAAAAAGGAAAACCCATCTTTTTGCTGTCTTCAAGAAACTCATCTCACCTTCAAGGATTAACACTATCTTAGGGTAAAAGGATGGGAAAAAAATATTACAAACAAATGTCCTGAAGAAGCAAACAGGTGTTGCAATTAAAATATTTGACAAAGTAGACTTCAAATTAAAACTCATCAGAAGAGATAAGGAGGGTTACTTCCTTCTAATCAAAGGAACGATTGACCAAGAAAATATTACAATTATGAACTTTTATGCACCAAACCCTGGAGCACCCAATTTCATAAAAAGAAAAAGAAAAGAAAAAAGAAAAGAAAAGGAAAGGAAAGAAAAAAACTAGTCCAGATTTGGAGACCCAAATCTAGGACCAGACTGCTCTATTGATTTGGCATCTGATTAGAGAAGCAGATCACATCTGCATATCGGAATGGGGGCTTAGGTTATGACAAAGAAGCAGAGAAAATCTGAGGGACTAGCATCTGTTTACCAAGCCCACATGTTCAATTTAACACTCTTCCTAAAGATCCAGAAGACCTTCCAATACCACTGTCCTGGATACAGCCTCAGCACATGGAACTTTGGTAGACACACATTCAAACCAGAGCATTTAGTAAAACTAAACATTTCTCTGAGATAAATTAAAATATGGAAGTACAGAGAATAAAAGTGCAGAAGGGCTTTAACTTATCAAGAATCAATGCATGGTTTATTGGTTTTATGATATTACATAAGCAATACACATTCAGTACCAATATTTTTTATCATGGACTTTGATCTTCCCCCATGATAGTGATATGTAGAATGATACCATCTTGATAAGCTAGACAACGGACCTTAAATTGTAGCTCTCAGCCAGCCATATGATAAGAAAGATAAATAATCAAAAGTTACATGGTAGTGTGCTGCTAAGGTGCAGAGTTTGGAACTTTAGGCATATTAAATACATTTTGAATCATGATTTTTCATAATATTATTTTTTAACAGCACTTAACCCCCATCTAATTAAATAATGAAATATATGAGCAAGAAATACAAAGTGGAAAAATAATTAATTCAATGTTATATACCTTTTAGTACAATAGAAACTATTAGCTGTCTTGGTTTCCTGTTTCAAAAACGTGAATATTTAGACATTATAATAATTATTACTATAATAATTGATAATCTGATTAAAAATATTTATTTTTATTTTATGTATATGAGTGTATTGCTAGCATCTATGTAAGTGCAACTGTATTGTGCCATGACCAAGAAGGTCAGAAGAGGGTGTCAGATCCCTGGCACTGGAGTTATGGACAGTTGTTAACTGCCATGTGGGTGCTGGGAATTGAATCCAGGTTCACTGCAAGAGCATTCAGTGCTCTTAACTGCTGTGCCATCTCTCCAGCCCTAATAATCTGATGTTTTAAATTTAAGAATGATTTTTAATTCTCAAAGAAAGGAACATATGTATCAATTAAATTTTTCTATGGCCATCTTTCATAACGAGAAAGCAACTTTTTATATATTAAAGTACAAAAAAAGACCAGGAAGATGTATCAGTCAGTAAAGGTTCTTCCTTCCAAACCTGATGAACTGAGCTCATTCCAGGAACTCTATGAGAGTAGGAGAAAGTCAACTCCTACAAGTTGTTTTCTAACTTGCACAGGCACTCCACGGCACATGCTCACCCCAATATTATTAAATAAATGTAATTAAGAATTAAATAAAATCATCCTTTTCATAAAGAATCTGCTTCATATTTCAAAGCATATCTACTGTGAATATCTTCATTTTTATTCGCAATAAATAGAAATTTGGGTATGAGATTTGGTGTTGCCTTGTTATGCTAAATACTCACTTTGTAAACATGAAAAGGTTTGATTGATCTCTCTGAAGTTATAAAAACATAGTATAAAACATCTAGGAAAATATCATACCATGTTAAAGTTGCTGCTTCCAAGAAATGTTTTAAATGATATCTTTTGCACCACAAAATTCCTTAGAGGTACAAGAAAGAGACAAGTTAATATATGCTGAAAATTTTGAACTTCAATAAAGGCTATGAGCTAAGATCTATTTTATGTGTACATATGCATGCATTTTATTCATACATATGAATATTCAGCTTGTTGATATATTAATTTTATGACAATATGCTTTAGTAATGATGTTTCTTTTCAAATAACTAACTTTTTTGCTAAATCACATTACTGTAGATAATACAAATTAGTGTACCAATACACAGGCTGGTCATTAAATCCCAGTGTTGACAAAACTCATATTTTTCTATTCTAATGAGCTCAATTACTAAAGCAGAGAGTCATCAGAAAGTAAATAAGATCAGTCATGTATCTACAGACTAAAATATCCTAATATACAACTGGATTATGAAAACAAGCAGCTGTGCCAACAAGATAGGCAATCAAATTGACTGTGTCTCTGAATACATGGAGTGCCTGCCATATGACAAATTTAAATAAGTCCTGATATTGCAACAAGTTGACTTGGATTAACACATTCATTCAGAGTAGACACAACTTAAATGAGATAATTGTGCATTTATATCAGGCAAAAGTACAGGGTTTGTTTTTTTTTTTTTGTACTAGAGCATTAAAAAATAATCTGGGACTATATAACACCCAAACGTTCTAACGTAATTTTATTCAGTAAATAAAATGTAATAAATAAATAAAATTAATGAATAATAAAAGACTAGGCAACAATTTAGAGGATCTTGCAAGCTTCCTTATAGACTGACAGACAACATACTTCGCAGCAAAGCTATGTTCAATTCAGCTCATCTTTATGATCTTGTTTAGTGGCGACTGTAATTAAATAAATTCTAATGATAATCCTATTTACTCCCTTACCACATATGAGAGTACATATGTAATATTTATCTCAGAGTTTGGATTATTCCAGCTAACATGGTGGTCTCCACTTCCATCTATGTTCCTACGAATGACAGAATTTCATTTTTCTTTATGTCTGATTAATACTCTGTTCTGTATATATTATATTTGCTTTTCTGCTTCTCTGTTCATGGAAACTTAGGCTGATTCCACAACTTGGCAGTTATAGTTATACCTCATGCATGGTTGTATTAGCATCTCTGTTGTATGCTGACTTAGATTTATTTAGCTATATACCCAGAGTTATATAGCTGGATTAATGTGATAGTTCTTCTTTTAGTTTCTTGATAACCTGCCACACTGATTTCTATAGTGGCTGAACTAAATTATTATCCTACAAATATTGTTTAAATTTTCATTTTTCCTGTCCACTTACCAGCATTTTCTCTTTTCTTGATAAATATTCTGAGAGTGGTTAGAAGAGATTTCAATATAGTTTTAATTTTCATTTTTGTATCCCAGAAATAGCAGCAATAATTGACAAGTAGGATTGCATCATCAGTTTCTTCAAAGGGTTCTAATTCACTTTATTGGATGTGTAATTGACTAAGGACATGGATACAATGTGTGGTAGTTGCAACTAGGGTGTCATTGATTTTAGATCACAGCGTAAGGAAATATATATAATAATATGTTATATCAACACATACTATATTACTGTAATATAATATATATTAAT
>NW_008352267.1:10134319-10142141 GCF_000622305.1 Nannospalax galili
TACATACTAATTATATGTATTCTTGAAGATATTTTTATAGGCATACATACACACATGTATAAAACTAATGATGTTTCTGATATAACTTTTTAAATAATTTTTAAATTTTTTAGAAGAATTTTATTGCAGCTTTAACACACTCAATAACAGTTTCCAGAGCAAAAATATATCTCTTTCAATATTTCTAACTTTTAAACAACTTCACCTGAGTCAATTTTACCTTTTGCAACCACTTTTAATAACTTTCCATAAAAAGAGGGAGAAACGGTAATTTCACCATCCATTTGCTAAATTGCTAAATTCCTATAAACATGCACAATGGCTTCTGAATTAGTAATCTGTAATCCCATGTGGAAAAATCGTTTTAACTAAGGTGGAACTCTGATATGCAGTTCCATTTCTCCTCTACTGTGGAGTTACTTAGTTCATCCCTTGTCCATAGTCTGAATTTAGTATTCAAAACATAATACTCTTTAAAATATGTTTTATTTATTATTTTTGTTTTATGTGTATGAGTGTATTGCCTGCATGTATGTAAGTGCACCAAAATCATGCAATGCCACAGAGGTCAGAAGAGGGTGTCTCATTCCCCTGGAACTGTAGTTAAGGATGGTTAGTAGCCACCACATGGGTGCTGGGACTCAAACCCAGGTCCTCTGCAAGAGCAGTCAGTGCTCTTAACAGCTGAGCCATCTCTCCAGACCCTAGAAACCTAATGCTCTTAAGTTACTTTTGCTTATATATATTTTCCATAATTTTGTGGATTTTAACAAATGCAAGGAGTAATGTTTGTACCATTACTGTATCATGCTGTCTTACAAAACTGTTTCATTATGTGAAAACAGTCATTCATATGTCATACACAAACAAAACACATATATGCAAAATGTGATCAATGAAGGACAACTTAACCTCTCACCTTTCAGAGAATGTAAAAGATAAAGCTGACACACATTTTTCTTGTTTTGTGACAATTTCCCTTGTGTATGTATGAATTTCATTAAAGGAAATTAAAAATGTGTCGATGAATATTACATTTAATAATCATAAAACATCTGTTATGAAATTTTCATACTTGTTTATATTTTTACTTATATTGTACCATTAATCCATCCTATTTGCTTAGAATATTTCCTATAAGAATACACTAGTGCAAGAGATTTGTTTTCTACATACCATTTAAAATACACATTTAATTTTTCTAAGAATTATATTAGTAGCATTTTAGAATAATATACTGGTGATTCCTATGTGTAAAAATATAAATATTTCCTCTGAGACATAATATGAAGTATTGTTTCATAATATTTTCAAACATCATATTTCTTCATTCTTTATTTTCTTTACCTTAAAAATGCACAATATACTTGAACATAATTCTTTAATACTGAAGACAGGCTATACTTTGGACACAGAACTTGAAGCATTCTACCTAGAACTGTCCTGAAAGTTTCCCTAAAGATAAGCTTTCATAGTATCATAAGATGCTATGCAAACTGCCAAAGGAGAAAAGCAACCAACCAGCTGTAAAATCTAGGAATGACAATGATGACCTGTCCAGCAAATAATCCCTATGGGTACAATAGTGGCACTTTTATCTTGAAGGTAGTCAATACCTGTCTAATTGGACTTAAAGCCTACTAAAGGGGAGGGAACTCATTTGTGGTTCTACAAATAACATCAAATATACATAGCTGGAGAAGTTGCACATAGCCCTAGAAAAAAAATCTTCTGTCATGTTTTTAAATTAACGTAATTTCTTACTATATTTCTTACTTATATATATATATATAACCCTACATCTGCCACTTCCCTAGACAATGTAATTACTGTATTCTAATATTTACATTCTAATATTTACTGTGTCCTTATATTTATAGACAAGTGTACCTGTCAGCAATCATCAAAGAAGCATCATTTTCCCCACAGACCAAGACTATTATAGAGTTCAACACTGGTCAGATACAGAGAGTAAGTGTTTTTAAAATTTGCAGCCTAATATGACACATCTGCATTGCGACATGTACACTGAAGTCTCAGTGACATAGTACAAGAGGAGAGGAATGAATATTAATGCATTTGACAACTTTCACCAGGAAGTTTTCTGAAGAAATAGACGATTATTAATTCAGAGAGACACAATTGGCCAAAGTACAGTGAATAAGTGACTTCAGGGTGCTTTTCCTTGAATAGGACACCTGTATCAAAATAGGTTCATAGACCATTGAGAAAAAGGTTACAAAAGATTTAAGAGCCAAGGTGGTGGATGACCACGGGGAAACAGAGTTTTCACACCAAGGGCAAGTATTGTCATGAACTCACAGCAATAGAAACAGCATGCACAAGACCCACACAAGCTCAAGCAGGACAAAATCCCAGCATAGAAGTGGAGAAGTGAGTAATAACCCCCAACCTTAGCTAAGGGACTATTGGCAACTGATAACAGCTGAAAGAGGGAGAGTTGATATTCATTAAGGGTATGGCATTAGATAGGTTAACTAAGTCCTATTGGATGAACCCACACTAAAGGACATTTATATGTGACAGAGTATATGCAATCTGGAGGGGATGGGGACCTATAAAAGTAGTTCAGAAAGGGAAGGGGGTCTAAATATGATCAAAATATATGGCATGAAATTTCCCAAATTTCATCAATAATCATAAAAATATAAAAATCTGAACATTTTATTATGAGAATGGCCAGAATATAAGATCATAATATTTTCTTTATTATTTTTTGAGACAGGATATCCCTATAGCCCCAGCTCACCTGGACCTTGCTATGTAGACCATGTTATTCTCAATCTCACAAAGATCTGCCTTCTTCTGCCTCCTGGATATTGTGATTAAGGTTGTGCACCAATATACCTGGCCCTACTCTTGAGAATTTAATTCATTTACACAATGAAATTTGATCATATACACTCTCCACTCACCTCCTCCAAATCTTTTGTTATCCAACTCAGCTAGTCCATTCCTGACATCATGTCTTTTTTACGATAACTCACTAATTCCAGTCAATGCTGCTCATTCATGTAATGCAGAGATATGGGGCCATCCAGCAGTTCATGGAAAAACCTACCAGTAGGAACACCCTCAAAGAAGAATGGTTCATACTCTCTTAGCAGCTGTCAAATGCCAATAGCTCATGATTAAGAGATAGGCCTTCTGAGAATCTCCCCTTCAATGCTAGAATTGTGACTGGTCTTAACCTGTGCAGTACTTTGACAAGTAACCCAAGCTACTGTGAGGTCATGCCTGTTATTGTCATCTTATTTCCAGAAGGCAGCATTTCACAGGACTCCTCCTTATCCTCAGATCTTACATTCTTTCTGCCTGTTGTGCTACTTTTTGTCACCTTGACAATATTAGAACCCCATGGTATGACAGACTCTTAGGGTTGTATCATCTTCAAGAATTTTTTTTTCTGCATTTGAGCAGTATTTTATTTTATTTTTCACAATTTTATAGCTCTTTACACTGTTGTGAAGTATGGAAACACACACACACATATATATTTTAAAAACATGAAAATTGGAAATAAAACTTATAAATAACAAACTGTGTACTATTGTAAACTACAAACACATGCAAACATTTTAGATAAGCTAATTTTTTGCCTAGATAAACTAAACTATTAGAATCCAATAATACTGTAAAAAATCTTAACCATGTGTATTAGTCAGACTAACAATTTCAGAAATGTTCAATATTAGAAAAAAATCTTGAAATAAGCATCCTATCAATGCAATGAAACTGTCATTTAAGCTTTTTGACCCATTCCTCATAAAGCACTCTAATGTAAGAAGGAAAGCTACTGCATTAGCATAATTTATAGGTAAATGATGGAGACTCTGATATATAGAAAAAGAACAGTATTTTCTGAAAATGTAGACCTGCATTGCAATTTCTTCATCTCCTGTCCATGGGATCTTAGGCATGTCTGTTCACAATTTTGGATGTCTTTATGGGGCTTTTGGCTACTTTAACATTCCCTCCTCTGAAGAGGTAACCCTAAAATTATTTAAGGATTAGGGGAAACCTCCCAAATATATCCGACATCTTTGGCCTTTGGAATGGAGTATGTTGTTAAGAGGCCCAAGGACATTGTGAGTTTTAGTCAAGAAACTGGCTACCTTTCTTTGAGTCTTTTTATGCTAACTGCCTAGCCTATTCTTATCACACCATCCTCTGGAAAGGTTACCCAAGCTGTCACTAGGGAATCAGAATGCAGACAGCTCGGGGTTCTTCCATGCTGAATAGGGTCGAAGGGTGAGACAATTGGAGTACCCCTTCAATGAGTGTATCTAAAAGACTCCCAAATTGCATAACTCTTATTTCTAGAGAGAGAAGAAAGTCCTTGGATTGTGAATAGGAGCTGTGAAGAAGTAAAGGCAAGAGTAATTAGTATTAAAAGTTCTAGACAGGGAACTAGAAAAAAGAACAGGGCAATTTTCCTTTTTTTTTTTTTTTTTTTTTTTTTGAGATATGGTCTCCTTGTAGCCCCAGCTGGCTTGGATTCGCTATGGAGACCAAGCTGGACTTGAACTCACAGGGATCTGCCTGCCTCTGCCTCACAAATGCTGGAATTATAGGCGTGTACCACCACACCCAGCAAAAGTCAGAACAGCAATTTTCAAATGTTCGTATGAAAGTCCATTGGAATTTCTTGACAAGGGCTTCCAAAAGCATCCCTTTATTGGGTTCTTCCTCATTTTTCTTTTGTCTTCCAAGGCTGGACTCTAGAGTGATGGATTCAGGATTTGCTTTCAGGTATTTTGATAGCCTTTAGAGTGGTTAGAATAAGTGACAGTTCCCTCTCAAACGCTTCTAGATAGGGGGAGATAACAAATTTATCCATCATTTTAAAACAATATCTGGTTGTCTCCCTTAGATACAGGTAGGCACTACAGTACCGGAGTACAAGACTTGAAGTCCTACATTTGAGCAGCACTTTCTGGTTAGGAACAAAATCATCAATGAGAAATAATTGTCAAAATAACTTTTTATATAGACTTGAGCCTAATGTCTGTGAAGTGTAATCCCTTGAACACTGAAAGAAATATACTGATGACTTTACTCTTGTTTATACTTTCCTTTTGGGTGTTTAAGACCATACAGTTGGCCCAAATAAGGTCACTTAAGGTCATTTGAGGATCTGTTCCTCAGGGGTCACATGGGCTTGGCAGGAGTTTCTGCCTCTTTTCTTTTACCAGTTCCATCTATGTGAAGGTAAGTCGAAAGTCCTACCTGACTATGTGTGACTTCACTTGGAAGCAGAATAAATGAGATGCTTCCTCTGAGTTGACCCTCCTATTTGTAGACTGGACACTAGTTCAAGTCCATCTCATGGGGTCTCTATGTCCTCCCTGAACAAGAGGACAGGTGACTCACCATAGTTACAGGACATTTTGAGAGATGTTCCAGAGTCCTTTGGAAATTAGTCAACCTTGGAGGACAAGGGGCAAAAACTGACCTTTACGTCCCTCTGACAACATTAGTATAGGCCTCAAACTATGGCTGTTAAACATCCAATAAAGTTAGTTCCACCACTCTGGTACTTTGAATTATCATGTGCTATGTAGATAAGGCCTGGGTAAAAAAACAAATATGCTCAGATAAACCTTGACTAGCTATAAATTTTTTTGCTTAAATTAGTTAACTAAACTATAACCACAGAAAATTTAAGATTATGTATATATTATTTTTTGTCTAATCTTTTATATATATCATAACAAAACTACACACACCTTCATCACTTGCTTAGGATTTTTCATTTTTTCTATTTTGGAAAATATTTCCATTCCCATATCCTTTTAACATCTTTTACATTCTCATTTTCTTTTTTTAAAAAAAGAATTATTAGACATAACAGAATTAACAAATAATTTTCCATCTGTTGTAAGACTTCCTTTCCTGGAGAAGCTAAACAATGCTTATTCCTTTTCAAGGTTCTAGTGTCAAGCCAATGTTTGATTAAAGTTTTACTGGGGAACCAATGAATTTATTGAGTTTACTTACCTAGATAACTGAGGGGTTGCTGAGGTGTATGTATGACCTGTGTGTATGCATAATGAGAAGCCTTTACCCATCATGTGTCATGCTTTCTTTTCCTACCCTTCCCCAGACTGTATACTTTATCCATTCCCAAACCCAAGAGGCCATGACTGATTAGGGCCAAATTACATACAGTTGGGTGAGAAGAGTGGTTGGATACTCCAGTGAGGGTGCAATGACCCTGCTTGGCCCTCCTTTAATGAATGAGCACAACTGTCAATAAGCACAACTGTCAACAAGCCCAATTGTGATGATGTTTAGCAATCAGGCTGAGCTGAAGTCATGACGATGGTAGTTAATACATGCAAAAGGGACTGCTGTATACTATCATCTTATTAAAAGGATCTGGACTTTAAGAGTTTGGTACTAGGATCCACATATGAGGGAGAATATAAGTCATTTGTTTCTCTGAGTCTGTGTTATTTCACTTAGTATAATAGTTTCTAGATCTATCCATTCACCTCTAAAATTCATTATTCCATCTTTCTTTACTGCTGAATAAAATTTCACTTTGTAAATATATCACATTTTTTTAACCACTTGTCAGTTGAAGGACACTTAGGTTTCTTCCATTTCTTATCTACTGTGAAAGGGGCAGCAACCAACATGGTTGTACTAGTGCCTCTACAATAGGATGAGTCCATTGGGTATATGCCAAGGAGTGGTATAACTGGGTCATATGGTAGGTTCATTTTTTAATTATTATTTGTTTATTAACCACATACTTAGAAGAAGCATTTCAGTACAACAACTTTGACATATTCAATAACAATTTCCTGAGTTAAGATGCATCTCTTTCAACACTGACTGTAAATTTTTAGGTTTACAGTTGAATTATTACAGTTATACAATATTGTACTCAGTATAAACCCTTTAAGACTTAAAATTAAATGAGGTTTTAACCTTTAAAAAAGATCTCGCCTAGCCTTCACTACTATCCTCAGGCCTCTTGGGGTAAGTCTATAGCGCAGCTCTCTCGCCGGGACTCCCTAAGCGACATTCACCCTTCCATCCCCCGCCTCGCCGTTCTTAACTCCTAGTTTGGGCCCTGCGCCATTCCTAGTCTCGGGGCCCCAGTCACCTGCGGAACGAATACTGCTTCCTGACCCTTCTCAACCAGAGAAACTCAGTCCCTTTCTTGGGCTCCAGGAGCACCGCTTCTGGTCCTGGCCCTGCCCTCATCTCCCTCTACTTCCCTGGTCCTGCAACACCCGCCAGCCTCTTTCTGGAGCTGACAGCCTCTTTCTGGGGCTCCGAGGCTTACATTTATTCTCCCTGATCCTTTGCATCCAGTACAACCAAGCTACTCAATCCACTCCCTGGGAAATCTTGGGGCTTCTTCTCTCCCCATTTGCCTTTGCATGCCTGCGTGGTGCACGGCGAGGGTCTCAGGTCAGTGTCACCCAAGTTCCTGAGGCCAAAAGCATTCTTAGAAGATTCCAGGCCTAAGGAGAAAGTCTGAAAACTTCTGATCCACATTGGAGTTGGGCCACCGCGGAACTCCTGAAGACAAAAACAATCCGGCCTTATTCCAGAGATGCAGGGATGGTTCAATATACGTAAGTCAATAAATGTCATAAATCACCTAAATGGGCTCAACGACAAGAATCACATGGTCATTTCAATAGATTCAGAGAAGGCATTTGACAAAATTCAACATGCTTTTATGTTTAAAGTACTAGAGAGAATTGGACTGGAGGGAACATACCTCAACATAATTAAAGCCATATATAACAAACCCACAGCCAACATCATTCTAAATGGA
>NW_008352267.1:10142635-10142839 GCF_000622305.1 Nannospalax galili
AGAACACAAATAAATGACTTAACACTGCAACTCAACACACTTGAAAAGCAACAGCAAACAAAACCCAAACCCAGGAGACAAGAAGAAGTAAGAAAATTCAGGGCTGAGATCAATGAAATTGAAACAAAGTAAACAATACAAATAATCAACAATTCCAAGAGCTGGTTCTTTGAAAAGATAAACAAGATTGACAGACCGCTAGCC
>NW_008352267.1:10145106-10147438 GCF_000622305.1 Nannospalax galili
TGGGTGACTGTGACCAGTGATAGTCATGTATATAGAGATTAGAAATGCATGTGAAAACGTCTCAATGTCAATTGCCTTGGAATGAATTCCTCTGTATGAAAAAAAAAAAAGTTGTGCTGTAAAGTATTCCTTGAGAAATGTTTATAATTCTATGAAAATGTAAATAGTTTCATAGTAATTGTTTTCCAATTAGAAGATTCTAACTTAAAAAAAAATATTCAATAGATTTTTATAAAAACTCAAAAAAAAAGATCTCCATTTCATTATCAAAATACACATTTTTATACAGAAAAAATAATTATTTATGCAATTGACATTAAGATGTTTGCACACGCATTTCTAATTTCTATATATCTGATTAGTACTAGTCACAGTTGGTTACTTTCTGAGCTCCTTTTCATCTAAGCATGGATATAAAGTTGTCAGGTAGATTTCAATGGTAATGTTTTTCAAATCTACTAATTATTAAGGAGCAAATTTTTATGCTTTGAAGAATTATTTTTTAACCATTATTTTTAAAATTTTTGATAACTACATGATTAGAAGAAGCATTTCACTACAGCTTTAACATATTCAGTAACACACTCTAGAGCAAGAGTACATCTCCTTCACAAATGAGTGCATGTTACTAGGTGCACAGTTGACTTAATACAGTTATACAATATTGAACTCAGTATAAGCCCCGTAAGACATAAAATTGAATGAGTTTTTTTAACCTTTTTAAAAAGATCTCCTTTTCATTATAGAACATATTGTTCCTTGCAGAAAGACTCATTGTTTTTTTCTCCTAACACTGAGATGTTGACGTGTGTATCTCTAATCTGTATGTATCTGAGTGTTACTAGTCATACTTGGATGCACTTGGATCCTTGATGCCTGTGTATGTCTATAAAGCCATCAGGTAGATTTCAATGGTAATGTTTATCACCTCTACTAATTAGCATGATGTAAATTTCCATACTTCCTTCTCAAATTTAATACATTTTAAAAAATTTATTGATTTTTTTTTGTGTGTATCACACAGAACATTTTTAAGAGTTCTCCACACTGCTTTCCACAGAAGTTGAGAAAGTTTGCAGTCCCACCAGCAGTTCATGAACGTTTCCCATTCCCCACATCCATTCCAAGATTAGGTATCATTTGTTCTTTTGATCTTAGCCAGTCGGACTAGGGTAAGATGAAGTTTTAAAGTGGTTTTAATTTGCATTTCCTAATTATTAACAATGTTAAACACTTTTTCAGATGCTTCTTAGTCATCTTTTTTCTTCCTTTGAGAAGATTCTGTTTAGATCTTTAGCCTATCTTTTAATTGGGTCAATTGGTTTCTCAATTCTTTGTTTTTTGGGTTCTTTGTATATTCTGGATGTTAAACCTCTGTCATATGTGTCACTTTTGAAGATTTTTTTCCCATTCTGTGGGTTTTCTCTTCATTTTTTGATTGTTCCTTTTACTGTACAGCGATTTTTAATTTAATGAGGCTCCACGTGTTGATTGTTAATCTTAATTTCTTAGCAACTTCTGTCCGATTTAGGAAATCCTTTCTTACACCTATATCTTGTAAGGCACACTCAATATTTTCTTCTAATAATTTCAGGCTTTCCAGTTTCATATTGAGATCTTTGATCTATTTGGTGTTGACTTTTGTACAAAGTGAAAGATAAGGATCTAGTTTCATTGTTCTACAGGTAGAGATCCAGTTTTGTCAGCACCATTTGTTGAAGATGCTGTCTTTCCTCCATTGTGTGTTTTTGGCACCTTTGTCAAATATCAGGTGGTGGAAATTGCATGTACTTGGGTTTGTATCGTCAGTGATGTTCCATTGATCCATGTGTCTGTTTTTGTGCTTGTACCGTGCTGTTTTTTATCACTATAGCTCTGTAGTATACTTTGAGATCTGGTATAGTAATCGCCCCAGCGTTGATCTTTGTGCTCAGGGTTGCTTTGTCTATCCAGGATCTTCTGTGCTTCCATACGAATTTTCCAGATCAGATTGACCTTTGGCCATCCTTGTGAGGCATTTTCTTAACTGCTAGCTGAGGTGGGAGCGCCCAGTGCACTACTGGAAGTGTCATCCCTTGACTGCTGAGTTTGAGCTGTATAAAGAAAGGTAGATGAGCAAGCCAGGTGAAGCAAATCAATAAACAAGATTCATTTTTGTTTTCTGCTTCAGTACCTTCCTCCAGGTTTCTGTCTTGAATTGTCTTGATTGTCCTCAGTGATGCATTATGATCTTGGAACTGTAAGATAAACTGAATCCTTTCTTCTTCCCTTGAATTTTGGTCAGAGTAGTTTATAGCAACAACAACAACAAAACATAAATTAATAAATAAAT
>NW_008352267.1:10147509-10172167 GCF_000622305.1 Nannospalax galili
AAGTAACCAAAACACTACTCTTTTGTAGAGTAGAGCTGTTCCACTTAGGGCTGAACGCTCATCCCTTATTCTCAGTTCTTTGACCAATCATGCATTTTTCCATTGACTGTTCATCACTGAAGAAAAAAATCTTCTCTGAACACGGTTAAGAGTATCCCAGGTCTACAGGTACAAATTTAAATATTTAGATGGCAATTTTCAACATGACCATTAAGTGAAGTAACAATCACAGATACTAACCTAAAGCCAGTTACCGCATAAGCCACAGCTTTTTTCCAGGATTACAGTATCAGGCATGAAATTCTGTCCTTTTGAGTAGGCCTTATCCAATCAAAAAGCCATAATAGTCCTCACTATCCCATAACACTCATGCCACTCTTGTACCAGTGGGCACAACTTGCCTGGCAGGCCGGTGTTGTAGATTTCACAGTTAATCTACAATGTTATATATTTAACCAAAAACATTTTTTAATGATCAGTATTTACATTTGTTCTGTTTTGTTAGTTCTTTTGCCTTGTTTTTTTAGCATAGCATAGCAAAATTTAAAAATCATTTTTCACATAGCAAATGGCTCTAAACAACAGTGAACATGCATCTAAAATGACTGCACTGTTCCACCCATCTTCTGAAGGGTGTCATCTGGTTGAGTATGCAGACATTCATAAGCACAATATTTGCTTGTCACCCTTTAAGTTTTATTAATATTCCCTGTAAAATAATTTGTTTGCTTGATTTTTTTCCTTTTATGAAATCATAAGACAGGATGACTTTAAGTCCAGAAAGAGTTTCCATTTTGTGGTGCTCTAGTACTACACTTGCTATTAGTACCCTGCTCAGTGTCATCTCTAAGCAGCCCATCTAGTAGATGCCATTTTGAGAGGATGCACTAACATTTGTAGCAAAAAATTTAGCCTCAACTTTCTTTTTCATTTAAAAATTTTTGTCCAAAAGGTTTACTATGTCAAAAAGTTAAATATGTTGGCAGGTGTGGTGGCACACTCCTTTAATCCCAGCCCAGCCATTGGGAGGCAGAGGCAGGCAGATCTCTTTGAGCTCATGGTCAGACTGATCTATGCAGTGATTTCCAGCCAGCTGGGGTTACAGAGAAACCCTGTCTCAAAAAGACTGAAAAAGTAAATAAAAAATAAATAAATAAATAAGTAAAGCCAACAATAATAAAATGTAAAATTTAAAATACTTTTCATTAAACATACTCTGAGAAAACAGCTGTATTTATCAAAAATATTCAAAAATACTCCTCCTATATTTTCTTTCTCAAACTCCAGGGGTAGGAGTTGTCCCTTTTATGACATTATAGAGTCACTTTTATTTCTTATAATTTAATATAAATGGAGTAACAAAAATTGTAATAGTTTTGTCAATTTTATGCAAAATATTTTGCTATTTTTATCAAAATTTTGTGATAAAGTAGTTTCTTTTTTAAACTACTTATTTAATAAACACATAATTAGAAGTAACATTTCATTACAACAGACCTGTCATATTCAATAACAATTTCCAGAGCTAAGAGGCATCTCTTTCAAAATTGGCTGTAAATTTTTAGGTTTAAAGTTGAATTAATAAAGTTATATAATGTTGTACTCAGTATATACCCTATAAAACATAAAATTGAAGAAGGTTTTACCCTTTAAAAAAGATTTCCATTTCATTATTAAAATATACTGTTTCATGAAGAAAATCACATTTTTAATGCAAATAACAATTAGACGTTTGCACATGCATTGCTAATCTCTATATATCTGAGTATTACTAGTCATAGTCAGTTACTTTCTGAGAACCTTGGCACCTGAGCATGAATATAAAGTCATCAGGTAGATTTCAATAGTAATGTTTCTCACATCTACTAATTAACATGGAGCAAATTTTTATGCTTCTTTCTCAAATATAACTCATTTTTTATTGCTTGATTTTTTTGCGTGTATTTCATACAAAACATCCCAAATAATCTTATTCATCTATATATCCACATCCCAAATGACACCCTCCAATCCCCCCCACCTGAGGGAGCCCATATACTCTTTCATCCTTGTTGCTTTCAGTGCCCCCAGCTCTTCCCCAGTGCTTGTCCATCTGCTGAGTCCAGGCAGCCTATCTATAGGTCTTGTTTTAGGAAGATCAGCCCTTCCTTATCTGGCATCAAGCTTTTGCCAATATTCCTTTAGATAAGATTGGGGTCTGCTACTCATTTTCCTAGTTCTATGCTGGGTTACTGTCTGGAAATCTCTTGGGCCACAGGGCCAATAACTCAAAGGAAGGTATCTCCTGTCTGGCATTATTTTTTGTTATGTAGTCTTTAGCTACACACATGTGCTCTTAAAGAATTATATTGATCCTTTTAATCTTTGATTATACTTTCCTTTTGGGTGTTTAAGGCTATGCAATTGGCCCGGATAAACTAATTTATTTTTACTCTTAAAGTCATTTGAGCATCTGTTCCTCTGCAGTCACATAGGCTTAGGAGGAGCCTCTGGCTCCTTTCCTCTACCAGTTCCATCTATGTGATGATAAGTCAAAGGTCCTTCTCGACCATGGATGGCTTGGAACCATGGATAAAATATTTCCTTTGTGTTGACCCTCATCTTTGTAGACTGGACACTGGTTCAAGTCCACAAGATGGGGCCTCCATGGCCTCCTTGATCAAGAGAACAAGTGACTCACCACTCTTACAGGACATTTTAAGATGTGCTCTATAGTTCCCTGGAACTTAGTCAACCTTGGGGGACAAGGAGCAAGGAATGCCCTTTATGTCCCTCTGACCAAATTAGCATAGGCCTCAAAGTACAGTTGCTAAGTATCTAAAAATATTAGTGCCACCAGTCTGGTACTTTTAATTACCATGTGATATGTAGATAAATCTTGGGCAAAGGTCAAATGTTCCCAGATAAACCTTGACTAGACATATATTATGTTGCTTGGGTTAGTTGTATATATAATTTGTCAGAAGTTTGTTGGACTAATATAGTTCCCTTTGTTCTTTTTTTTTAATGTTAGGCATTATTTATCTCTCACATTGTCTAACCCTTTCACCATGGTTTCCCCATTTAAAGGGCTTCCCATTTCTCCCTTAATAATACCTTTCTCCTACAGTCCCACCTCTCTGGAGCTCCTTCTTTCCCTTTATCCCCAAGGTTCCTTTTATGATCATCCTTCCCCCTTCCCTTAAAATAACCCCATTTTTATCCATATCTCCCTTATTAACATGTTTCTTATTGTTCTTCTCTTTCAGATTCTTTCTTTTCCTTTACATACCTGGTTCCTTTTCATTATCCTTATTGCTATAGTTGTTTCTGGATGCAGACTCACTTATAAGGATTTGGTGCTAGGATCCACATATGAGGGAGAATATACATCATTTTTTTTCTTCTGAATCTGTGTTACTTCACTTAGTATAACAGTTTCTAGTTCCATCCACTTACCTGCAAGTTTCATGATTTTATCTTTCTTTACTGCTGAGTAAAACTCCACCGTATAAATGTACCACATTTTCATTATCAATGTTCTTTGCTTATATGCCAAGGAGTGGTATAACTGGGTGACACGGTAGGTCCACACTGCTTTCCATAGGGGTTGGACATGTTTTCAATCCCACCAGCAATGGATGAGTGTCCCTTTTCCCCACATCCTCTCCAACATTTGGTATCATTTATTCTCTTGATCTTAGCTAGTCTGACTTGGGTAAGATGAAATCTTAAAGTGGTTTTAATTTTCATTTTCTTAATTATTAATGATGTTGAAAACCTTTTAAGATGCTCCTTAGCCATATTTATTTCTTTTTTGGAGAACTCTCTTCAGCTCTTTAGCCCATCTTCTAATTGGGTTACTTCCTTGCTTGATTCTTTGTTTTTTGAGTTCATTATATATTCTGGTTGTTTAACTTCTGTTAGATGTGTCACTGGTAAAGATTTTCTCTTATTCACTTCCTTGGTTGCTTCTTTTGATGTTGAGAAGCTTTTTAATTTAATGAGGTCCCATTTTTTTTATTCTTGACCTTGTTTCTTGGGAAGTTGATATTCAGTTTAGAAAATGCTTTCTTACACCTATTTCCTGTAGGTTATTGCCAATGATTCTTCTTACAGTTTCAGAGTTTCACACTTCACATTGAGCTCTTTGATCCATTTGGCGTTTATTTTTGTGCAAGGTGAAAGATAGGGGTTTAGTTTCATTCTTCTATAGGTTGATCCAGTTTTGCCAGGACCATTTGCTGAACATGTTGTCTTTCTCCAGTGAATGTTCTTGGCCCCTTTGTCAATATCAGGTGGCTGAAATCGCATGTACTCATATTTGAGTCTTCAATTCTGTTCCACTGATCTACAGGTCTATTTTTGTGCCAGTCCTGTGTTGTTTTTATGACTATAGATCTGTAATAGTTTAATATCTGGTATAGTAATCCCCCCAGCATTGCTCTTAGTACTCAGGTTTGCTTCGGCTATCTGAAGTCTTTTGTGCTTCCATATGAATCTTAGGTGGTGTTTTCTGATTCTATAAAGAATGTCATTGGGATTTTGATTGGCATACCAACAAATTTATACATGGACTTTGGTAGGATGGTCAATTTCACAATATTAATTCTTCCAATCTACAAGTGTGGGAGGTCCTTCCATCTTCTGATGTCTTCCTCAATCTCTTTCTTTAAAGATTTAAAAATTTTAATTGTAGAGGTCTTTGGTTAGGTTTATTCCTAGATATTTTAATTTTTTTTCAGCTATTGTGAAAGGGATTTTTTCCATGTACTCTTTCTCTGATTGCTTGTTATTGTTAAAAAGAAAGGCAACAGACTTTTGTAGATTAATTTTGTAACCTGCCACTTTACTGAAAGTGTTCATCATTTCTAAGAGTTTTGTGGTGGAATTTTTGGCATCTCTTAGGTATAATATCATATCATCTGCAAAAAGGGATTTTTTGATCTCTTCTTTTCCAATTATTACTCCCTGATTTTAATGAGAATGCTTCCAATTTTTCTCCAATTAGAATGATGTTGGCTGTGGATTTGTTATATATAGGTTTAATTATGTTGAGGTATATTTCCTCTAGTCCAATTCCCTCTAAGACGCTGAACACAAATTCCTGTTGATTTTGTCAAAGGCCTTCTCTTCATCTTTTGAGATGAACATGTGGTTCTTATCTTTGAGTCCATTTATATAATTTTTGACGTTTATTGACTTACTTACATTGAACTTTCCCTGCATCTCTAGAATAAAACCGACTTGATCATGGTGGATGATTTTTTTTATGTGTGTCTGTGTGTGGTTTGCAGTGTATTGTTGAGAATTTTTGTCTATATTCATTAAGGATACCTGGTTTTGGTATTAGAGTGATGCTGGCTTCATAGCAGGAATTTGGAAGTTCTCTCTCCATTTCTTTCTTTTGGAATAAATTATGTAATATTGGATATATATCTTCTTTAATTGTCTGGTAGAATTCTGCTGTAAATCCATCTGCTTCTCAGAATTTTTTTGGCTGAGGGGTTTTTACTGTTTCAGTTTCCTATGTGTTATATGTCTTTTTAAGCTGTTAATTCCTTCTTGGTTTAGTTTTCGTGGGTCCCATGCTTTTAGATACCTGTCCACTTTTTTAGGTTTTCAAATTTGGCAGCGTATAAGTTTTTAATGTATTCCTTTATAATGTTCTGGATCTTTTTCATGTCTGTTTTGATGTTTCCCCTTTCATCTATGATTTTACTAATATGGAGGTGCTCTTTCTTTCTTTTGTTAACTAGGCTAGGGTTTTGTCTATTTTTTTTTTTTTTTTTTTTTTTATCTTTTCAAAGAACCAGCTCTTGGATTCGATGATTCTTTGTCTTGTTTTCTTTGTTTCTATTTCATTAATTTCTGCCCTGAATTTTTTTTTTCTTGTCTGATGGGTTTGGGTTTCATGTATTTTTGCTTTTCAAGTGTCTTGAGTTACAATGTTAAGTCATTTATTTTTTTCTTTCTGATTTTTTAGTGTAGGCACTTAGAGCTATAAATTTCCCTCTAAGAACTGCTTTCAATGTTTCCCAGAGTTTTTGTTGTGTTGTATTGTCCTTTTCATTTAGTTCCAGGAATACTTTCATTTCTTTCTTAATTTCTCCTTTGACCCATTTATCATTCAGAAGTGTGTTGTTTAATCTCCATGTGTTCATGTAGTTACTAGGTTTCTTCCAGTGTTAATTTTAAGCTTTATTGCATTGTGGTGTTATAGAATGCATGGAATTATTTTGATCTCTTTGTATTTGTTGAGGCTTGTTTTTTCCCCCAGTATAAGGTCGATTTTGGAGAAAGTTCCATGGGGCTCTGAATAAAAAGTATATTCTTTCATGCTTGGGTGGAATATTCAGTAGATGTCTTTAGGCCCATTTGATGTATGGTACTGTTCAATTCAGATATTTCTCTGCTAATTCTCTGACCTGTTGACCTATCTAATGAAGACAATGGGGTACTGAAGTCCCTGACTATTAATGAGTTTGGATTAATCTGGTTCTTAAATTCCTGTAGTACTGGTTTTATGAAATTGGGTACATCAGAATTTGGTGACTATATGTTCATGATTGTAATATCTTCTTGGTCAATTGTTCCTTTGATCAGAATGAAGTGGCCCTCTTTATCTCATCTGATTAGTTTTACTTTAAATTTTATTTTGTCAGATATTTCTATTTCTGTTAACATTCTGTTGCTGTGCATTTCCACAGTTATACCTTCACTGAACTTCTTTCTGTAACCCCTTGGGTATAGTAGTTCCTTTCTTCTGCTCTTTTATTTTTTCAAGCACTCTCTGAAAGGCTGATTTATGGACATGAATTCTTTCAGCCTATTTAGTTCGTGGAAGATTTTTCTTTCCCTTTCGACTATAATAGACATTTTGGCTGGTTAAAGTAATCTGGGTTGGCATATGTCATCATTTAGAACTTGGAAATAATTTGGCCCATGCTCTTCTGGCTTTTACAGTTTGCACTGAAAAGTTAGCTGTAATTCTGACAGGTTTCCTGTATACGTGACTTGTTTTTCTTTTGCAGATTTCAGTGTTCTCTCTTTGTTATGTATGTTTAGTGCTTTTACTATGATGTGACAAGGAGAGTTACTTTTCTGGTCCTGTCTATTTGGTGCTATATGCTTCTTGTATTTTTATGGGCATGTCTCTCTTTAATTTTGAGAAATTTTCACCTACAGTCCTGTTCAAGATCTGATCCGTATCATTGTCCTGAGATTCTTCTCCTTCCTGTATGCCTACGATTTATAAATGTGGTCAAAAAGACCAAATTATTGTGTCACATAATTCCTGCATATTCCATTCTTGTGTTTCCTTAAATTTTTCATAATCTTTGCTTGAGTGGTCTAATTCATCCACTTTATCTTCCAGTCTTGATATTCTGTTTTTCATTTCATTCATCCTATTGGTGAGGCTTTCTCCTGGTGTTTCTAATTGGTGTATTGAGTGTTTCATTTCCTTCTTCATTTCGGCCTGATAGTCTTCAACATTTGTAACTTTTCTGAATTCACTCAGCAGTTTATCCCTATCTTCTTTCAATTCTTTGCTTTCTTTGTTTGTGTGGTCTTTAAATTCATTGAATTCTTTTATCATGTTGATAATTGTTCTTTTGAGTTCCATGTCCTGTGTTATCTCTAGGGGGTTCTCACTGTACTCTTTTACAACACTGTTGGTACTTGGTGGGGATATATTTTTTGGGTTTTTCATGTTATTATTTTTTTCTATGTGACTTTGACACGTAGATTTCTTTTGTAGTTTCTGATTCTTGTGTGAGACTCAAACCTTCCTTTGTTGAGTTTAGGTCTTCTTTTTGTAAACTTTGTTTGCCTTTGTGGTTTACTTGTTGGGCATGAAAAGCTGGTTGGTCTAGGCTTCAGGTTCTCCTTTTTGATTTTATGTTGGAGGAGCCAAATTGATTTCATCTTCCTGCTCAGGATTTCCCACAGATGCCCAAGTCAGATGAGGATCAAATGCTCTCAGGTTTTCTCCTAAGGACTGAATCCCTCCAGGGAAGATGTTGGCCTCAGGAATTTGGGGGTTGGGCTGGACTGGGACCAGTGCCCAGGAAAGATGCTCGCTCCAGGAAGCTGTGGAGCTGGGCTGCCCAGAGATGCAAAGGGGTGGGGGGGCAGGAAGTGGCCCAGAGGGCTCCTGGGGACTAGAGAGGGAAATTGGGCTGGTCTGAATGCAAAGGATCATGAATCAGTGGGGAGTCTGGGCAAGAGGTCAGTCCAGAGGTCTGGGGTGCCAAGACAAGAAATGTGCCAGTGACCTTGCTAGGAGGAGAGATGGCTTGGGGAGCTGCGATGGTGAAGGAGGATGGGGGATTCAGGGCACAGTGGGTGCTACCAAACTTATCCAGGAAAGCTGCTGGCCCCCTGTTTGCTTCTTTTGATTACTAAAGTTAATTTATGAGTACACTTTTCAGTTTGTGAGTTTATCTTTTGGTAGAGAAGAATATTGAAAATTAACTTCTGTGACTAGTAGTATAAAATTCTGCATGTGAAAATAATTTCTTTTGGATAAATCCCTAAGGAAGGAAAAATTGGGATAGTTAAGTGTTAAGGATAAACATTGTTAAAATATTTCACAAAGTTTAGAGACAGGGAAATCTACAATCAAGGAACCAGCATATTCAGTGTCTGGCACAAGTTCTGTCTGCAGCTTAGAAACAATTATCTTCATGTTTCACATGATCATCATTCAGAGTACACTACAAGGCAAGAGCCCAGAGGAAGAGAGTATCCTTCTTTTTATTGATTCTTCTTTAAGTCAACTAATCCTTGAAGTTTCTCTTCTGATGAAAAACAAACTATTGCTTGCCAAAGATCTATACCCATATGCCTTCAGTTTATGGACTTGGGCTCCAAACCATGAAATTTGGAGGAATACAAATACAATATACAATTAGCTGCAACATGAAGCAACTTTTGTTTGCATCCATACTCAGTTTTATATTCCTAATTTAAGGAACCTGTGATGATACATCACTGGAGTTGCTTCTGAAGTCATTCTCAAACTTATTTTGCCCTGTTTTTTTTTTTTGGTCTTTTTGAGACAGGGTCTCCCTGTAGCCCCAGCTGTTCTGGAACTCACTATGTAGACCAGGTTGACCTTGAATTCACAGAGCTCAGCCTGCCTCTGCCTCCTTAGTGCTGGGATTAAAGGTGTATGCCACTATGCCTGGCTTGTTTTGCCCAGTTTTAGATCCATTGAGTTAGGAAGGCATTCCACATCCTTGTTATTCCATCTTGACTAGAAGTCTTGTGTTATCTATCCTGTGTTCACTTTGATGCATGAATGCTTCATATTTCTTTGTTTAAAATTCATGAGGACAACACAATTAGTGTGTTAAAATAATGTGCCAGATGCTACGTGGGATGAATGAAGGCTAGAAGGAATGGGAAGAATGAAAGAAGCAATAACCAGTGCTTAGGAAACAAGACAAGCTATTGCATTTCCAAACCTCCAACCCCCAACAAATTATTTAACTGATATTAGCCTTAAATTCCTCAAGTGTAAAATTATGATGAAAACAAAGTTCACCTCATAGAACATTTTGAGGAGAATTATATGTTACCATGCAAAATGTCTGGCATAATGCATTTGCTCAAGACACTGAAATTCCCATTTATATGTCATAAAGGTTATTGCAGCATGGGAGAAGAAATATCATTTAAGCGATTCTGCTGAAGGAAAAACTTAAATTGAACATGCTTTCACCCTTAAGTGTAAATTCTCAACAGAAAATTGTAAAAGCATATTTAGGGTTTGGATGAAAAATAAGAAAAGGAAAACTCTATTTCAAATTCTATCAAACTAGGGACCGTTTCTCCCAGTACACAGGGTTATGATGAATGCTGGAGGGATTTGGAACTCCACAGTGGAACCTCAAAACCTTATTTGGCCATCTATTTCAGCTAGATAATTTCAAACTAGTGTCAACATTTTATCTCATTAAGTGCTCCAGTGGAAGAAGCAGTCAGTCACGTTTAGTTTCTTCTCTTTCTTGTCTCTCTAATGTTGCATAGTGGCGAACTCCTTAGTTCAAAAGGTAATCAATTTCAAGTAATTGGCTTTTTTAACTACTGTACCTAAAAACTCAGGTTAAACTGACCATTTTAGAATCATATCTTTGAAGTTATTCTTTCTTCTTTCCTTCTTAACAATTATGCTGTTAGTAAACCAGGCATAAAGCTAAGAAGCACTTTATGCTTAGAGCTAGAGTTGCAGGTCATTGGTGGAACATTTTCCTAGCATGCAAAGCCCTTGGCTTCAATCCACAGTACTAGAAAAAATATATTATATTCTCGAAGTTTTGGTGCACAGTATACAAGATCAAACATTATTCAAATTGTAAGGGAAACAGCAAATAACAAGAATGTCTGAGTACAAACACCAATGTGCTGAAAATTTCTTTGGTCCTCATAGAGGCTCTGGTGTCTGAGATAATCCCCTTGCTGAAGGAAAAACTTGTCTTTTTCTCCAGGTGAGCCAAGTATGTACTGGTTAAGGGTTCATTTTATTCCTTAGGATAGGTACTGTCTCTCCTCTCAGAGAAATGAATCTAAACTTGGCATATCCACTCATCCTTGAAGAAAATAGAGATGATGTTCAGATGTAAGATGAACAAACACCACCAGGACCTAGTGTATTAAGTAGAACTATATACATTGGCTTTTCTACTGTACTAGAAAGTTACCTAAATATATGACCACATCAGGACATTTTTACAATTTTATAAATGTTTGGGAAAAGATGGGACAATGGAATAGAATTTTTATTGTTAGTAAGCCATTAGCCCATTTCACATGTAGGTAAGTGCTGGTATGTTATAATCAATTAGAACTGTGCCAAGGCTTCTGTTACAGGGTTGCTATAGGTAATAAAAAAGAATATTGCTAAATAATTTTAATATTTTGGAGTCAGGCTATATAAATATATGTGGCTATCAAGAGATTAAATTGGATATGCATATTGCACTTGTTTTAGGGGAGTGTGAGATTTAGAGTGAGGTGTGGGAAGTGAATATGTTCAAGATATATCACACACACATACACACACATACACACAAACATGCATGATGATTTCAAAGGATATGCACACACAAAAAATCAACAAATTTAAAAATATATATATTTGAGGAGGAAGCATGAAAATTTATGTCATGTTAATTAGTAGAGGTGATAAACATTACCATTGTAATCTACCCCTACCCGATGATTTTATAGACATACACAGGCACCAAGGATCCAAGTGCAACCGATTATAACTAGTAATAGACACATACAGATTAGAGATGCATGGGACAATATCTTAGTGTTAGTAGCAAAAACAGTGAGTCTTTCTGCAAGTAACAACATATTCTAAAATGAAATGGCGATCTTATTGAAGGTTAAAAGCTCATTCAATTTTATGTCTTACAGTGCTTATACTGAGCTCAATATTGTATAACTGTATTAATTCAACTGTGAACCTAGAAACTTAAAGACACTTTTGAAAGAGATGTACTCTTGCTCTGCACTGTGTTGCTGAATATGTTAAAGCTGTAATGAAATGCTTATTTTAATCATGTAGTTATTAAAAATTTTAAAAATAAATAATGATTAAAAAATTTAGATCAGAGGTACCTGAAAAATTAAATACATTGTACAATAAATAGAATGGAAAGAAAAGAAATTTAGCACAGATTTATTATGGGAATATAGTTTCTGTTTGATTTGTATATAAATTATGTTGTTAAAAGTCAGCTGTGTGGGGTGGCACACGCCTTTAATCCCAGCACTTGGGAGGCAGAGGCAGGCAGATCTTTGTGAGTTTAAGGCCAGCTGGGGCTACAGGGAGACCCAGCTTCAAAAACACAATAATAATAATAATTATAATAATTATAATTATTATTATTATTATTATTATAGTAATTTAATTTAAAAATGAATCCTTAAGTACTGGAGAGATGACTCGCTAGCTAAGAGCACTACCGTTCTTCCAGAGGACTTTGGTTCAGTTCCCAGTACTCACATGGTGGCTAACAATGGTTTGAAATTCCAATTCCAGGGCATCTGATGCACTCTTCTGGTCTCTGTGGCATGTGCGTCCTTGTGTATATGCAGGCAAAATATTATACAAAATAAACAAATAAATAAATATTGTTAAAGTTGAAAATAAAATAAGTGTTCATCAAAAGAAAATATTCCAAGAGCCTTTAAATGGTTTTACTATGTTTTAACTGTGTATTGTTTCCAGTATCAAGTGTCCACCATTAATAGCTGCATTTGTCACCAGACTGCTTTTTCTTTGCATTGTATTTTTGTCAGAAACTGTAGATATTAACTGTAAGGTAAAACTTTTGAGTAACTGTGTAGTTATTATTGAAAAAACAATTTCTCTTTGGGGAGCAGAAGATATTTATAGAAGAAATGTTGAGTTGTCTAAGGACTTTTTCACTCCCAATTTAAATTTGTAACATAAATGTCTGAGCCATTTCATCCTTAAATACATATTCTCTAGTAACATCTATTAAAAAATAACTCAAAACCATAACTAAAACTGAAATGGGGAGTGGATATGATCCCAATATGTATGTATATGAAACTTTCAATGGACATGTTATCCAATCAATCATTCTTACCACACAGCATGAAGTTGAAGTTTATTTCCATAAAATAACCAGGTCACCTTGGAGAAATTATGGTTTCTGAGCATAGAATGAGATTATACTTACAGTATCTTGATACTAGAGAAACAGGTGAGGCAAGATGTGTAACTCAGTAATGGAGAAGTTCTTAGAATGTCTAAGGCTCTGAGTTGATTCTCATCAGGATCAATAAAAGAAAACAAGAGAAGCAAGCAAAAACACATAAATTAAAATGAAGGTAGTTCAGAGGACATATAGACTTTGATTTTTTTAGTATATGTAAAGAAATCTGAGAGGTTGAAATCTGGGATGGCTTGAGCTTCATAGGAACCAAGATACAGTAGATTAATGAGTACTAATAATTAATAAATGCATTTAAATCCATGAGATCTTTGCAAATCTCTAAAGCTTCTAATCAGGTATCTTCATCTTTGGAGAATGAAAGTAAAATTATGGAAGACAGTGATTTCTTAAGGCTTTTATTTAATATCTTAGTACTTAATCCAGGCATGAATTCATGAAACTTTGCTTTATGGAAGTACAATAGATACAATAAAATTAATGCTAAAATTAAAATATAAATATTTTGAAGAATATGGGAAGTTAATCAATCCCTGCATTGATTGCCAGTGTTCAAGACAGCAAAGACTGGCAGTGAGAAATAGAACCTGTGATTGACAAATATAGTAGCACCTATGCCCAACAAAATTGAACTGGGTTCTGTTAAACGTCTACTTTTCACACCCATTTTTTTTTTTTTTTTGCTGGTAGTAAAAGAGACAAGGAAATATGGTCAAAGGCATTATGAGGTTGTTACGGGCAATAGTCATATTCTAAAGACTCTGAGTCATTTTATGCATGTATTTGTATGTGTGTATGCAATTCACGTGCATGTGTATGGGTGTGCATATTCACGTAGAGACCACAGGACAACTTCAAATGGCCAGTCTTCAAGCGTTGTCAATATCACTTTTGAGACAGGGTCTCTCAGTGCCCTGAACCTGGTCAAACAGGCTACACTTGAAGACTAGTGAGCCAAGAGTTCTGCCTGTCTGTCTCTCTAAAGCACTGAGATTACAAACATCCATCACCACACCATATAGCTAGCTTTTTCTTTGTTTTATTATGTCAGTTCAAGGATATGAGCTCATGTCCTTGGCCTTGCCCTTCAAAGGCAACTACTCTTCTGAATGAGCAAACTTATCAGTCACATAAATTAGACTTTCTCTTAAATGATCAAATTATTACAGCAAATCAAAGGCAGGGAGAGGAAGAATCTTAAGACTGTGATTTAAGATGAAATCATGTAAATATACTACATGTACCTTATATGGTTCTTAATTCAAATAATTGATAAAATATCAATTTATAACAGTAGACAATTGAATAAATCGCAACAGCTATTTCATGAGATAAAAGGGTCTTTAATTTTGATGTGATAATGGTATTGTGTTAGTGCTTTAAAAAATCTCTTTCTTTTAAAATATTTAAAGCAGTAATTATAAAATATATGACACATTACATTGATTTTAGACAACAAAGAAGAAAGGTTATTGACAAATTGACATATTTATCATGTAATGATTGCTGTTAAACTTGAGTGATGTGATACTCTTCCTTCTGTTTTTGTGTATGTTGAAATATTTTTATAATATTAATTTCTAAAATACAGAAAATAAAGAAGTAAATGAACTGTGCCAATTTCTTATTAAAGAAATTTAAGTCAAAGAAGTAAAAATACAAATAGGAGAAAACGAATGTATAATACTTGCTTGACACAGGGCAGAATTGTGGTGTCCTAAATTTACAATTACTTAATGAATTGAGTGTATGACATACTGAGACAAGTTCTTGTTTCTCTTTTGTTCCCTTACCCAGATCAATGTCTTCATGATGTTGATAAATATCATCAAATCACGATTTTTAAGCCACTGTTTGCATACCTGTTGCCATCCAGACAATGGTCCTTTGCTATAAAAAGGAGTTATGAAGAGTGGAGATGTAGTCCAGTAATAGAGCCCTTGCTTGGAATCTATGAGGCTCTACAATAAATCACAATCACAATGAATTTGGAAGGGGAGACAAGTTATGAACATCTTATCATATCTGGTAAGTTCTTTGAAAATACTAGAAAATTTATGTTGAAACTCTGGTTCTTTGGCAAGATTGTTTGAAATGATTTTAACATTGACAAAAGTGGTGATAAAGCTGATAGGTAGGTTTAAGGACTGCCTGCTAGCTACACACATATGCACTGGGTTGTAATTCCACAATTTAGGAAGTTGAGGTGGGGACAACGTAAGTTTTAAGCCAACCTGGGATACACGGTGACAGCCTATCACACACATACACACACGCACACACACAGAGAATGAGAGAGAGAGAGAGAGAGAGAGAGAGAGAGAGAGAGAGAGAAAGCAAACCAAACAAATAACATTGAGGAAAAACTTCTGACTCACTGCTCTACTCCAATTATTCCTCTTTCTTGCATATTGAAATGTATTCAAATTAAAAGGGTACACTTGCTTAAAAGATTTAAACAAAAACATGCTCTTCTACAATGTTACTCAAATAAATATACTTCTGTTTAAGAGACAAGGCATAGCAACAGTGTGGCTTTCATACAGCTCAGCAGGTTATGACAAGCCAGCAAATTACCTCATTCTATTGAATTCCAGTTTATGGACAAAGATAATATTGGGTCTGACCAGATGGCACACATTCAAAACCTGGCTCTCCATTTTACAGGAAGTCTCAAAATAGAAAATTTAATTATTTTCTCTTGGTTGTTCAGTTTTATTATCACAGAAATGAAAATAATAGGATTCTCCATTGTTAGGGTCACTACAAAGTTAAAATGGTAAGTTAGCATGCTAAAAATCCAGCATAAAAGAAACAATAAATGTTAGTCATTTTCATCACAATCACATTGTTAGTAGATATCTTAAAAAGGTCAAAGTTTTGCATATTTTACATAGGAGAGAAATGAAGAAGAATCTTGAGAATTCTCAGAGTTATCCACAAGCTTCACTGGCCTGAGAGAGGCACTGGGGCAGGGTGACAGGGACAGTTTGGCTTTTAGCTTTCCCACAAGATTTTTTTTTTTCTATCTAGGATAAAGAATACTTTTTATTGTTTGTGATGGGGTTCGTTTTCTCAGGCAACTAATGAAAGGGCAAGAAAATTTCAAACATAGCAGAAAAGAAAGGGAGAGGCAAAGAAACTTTATTAAGGGATGAAGAATTAAATTTGAGACTTGTTGATAACACCCAAGACAAAACTGCCACTACTGGACCAATGCAGTTCATCATTGATTGTTTTCTCCCCTTGGCAGCTTATACAGTCTCCTTTGAGACTATGAAACCTAGTCTTCAGGGAAGAAACTTCAATCCATTCAAGCTCAATTGTTCTAAGGCCTGTATGCTGTGTATTCAGCAATAAGTTCTTACCTTCATGTTCTGGAAGGCAATAAAAGGCTGTGGCAATAGCCGTATTATTTTGAGTTTCTTTTGGACTACCCTGACCAACAACTTGAGAGAAGCTTCACTTTCTGCCACCATGGTTTTCATTATATAAACTATTGCTAAACACATACACCCTATATATAATATATGTGTGTATAAACAAATATAATGTATTGCGCACATGTGTGTGTAAATGTATCCATGTATATGTAACAATAATAAACAAGGAAGGGAGTGGACAATTAAGAGGGAGTGATGGGGAGGTGAGGAGAAGGGTTAGAGAGGGCCTGGGAGAGATGGACATGTTGTGAAGACTACCCTTATGTATGATGTTAACAACATAAAAATAAAAATTAAGGAAAGAAAAGAGAGGTGGATAAGTGTTCCCTTTGCCCCATACCCTCACCACCATTTTGTGTCATTTGATTTCATGATCTTAGCCACTCTTACTGTGGTAAGTTGAAAACTTAAAATACTTTTAATTTCCATTTACCTGATTACTAAGGATGTTGAACACTTTTAAGATATTTCTTATCCCCCATTCACTGTTCATGTGACTGAAAACTGGTACAATAGCTATGGAAATTAGTGTCAAGATCTATTTTACAAAACCAAAACAAGCAAATCTAGCGTGTGATATGGTTATACCACTCTTTGAACATATACCCTAAGGACTCAAAATCGTACTACAGAGATACTTGATCAGCAATGTTTATTGCTGCTCCTTTCACAGTAGCTAAGAAATGAAAGCAACTGAAATGACCCGCCACTGAACAATGGATAATGAATATGTGGTACATTTACATAATAGAGTACTATTCAGTGGCAAAGCAAACAAAATCATTAAATTTTCAGGAGAATGGAAAAAAAAATCCTATAAACTCTTATACTAACTAAGCAAAGTAACACACTCAGAAAAATAAGGGATGCATATCCTTTCCTATTTGTGAATCAGGTTCTAGTTTAAAATACTTAGATGTGAATACACCACACACATATATATATATTCACTGTTATAAATGCAGGAGCCAGGAAAATGGAAAGGAAGCATGGGGTGAAGGGGAAAAAGGGGGAACTAGAGAGGGGGGAAATATGAAATGGGGAAGATAGGTGTACATTAACTGGGGAGGGTCTAGGGAGGTCTGCAAAGAGAGATAGAGTGGAGAGATAAATATTGCTCAGGCCATGTGAGAAATCAAAGGAAATTTATTAGTTCAAAACCTTACTGAAAATATATATATAAAATATACACATGAATGCATGTGAGGAGCAGAAAGGCACACAACTTAAAACAGAATGTCAGATAGGTGAAACCTTCCTTAAAGTTGTTGGCTTAGATGGTCCTAGATACTCAAAATAACACAGACTATGCTTGACCTCGATTGTCTAACAGATCTTGTAGGTAATTTATTGTTGAAGATAGTTCATATTTTGAACAAATGACTTGGAGCCATCAAGCTAGAACTGATGTGGAAGCCTCCTTCCTGAAAGTCAGCTCCCACAGTATCAGAAGATAAAATGCAGAATGAGTATGGAGGGAAATCAATCATTGATCCTACCTAGTGGTAAGTTCTATGAACCACAACAATGAATGGCCCAGCAACCTATCTCTATTGGTGCAACAGTGACACTTTTATCTTGGGGGTAATCAACAATTGTTTAATTGATTTAAAACCTGCTGAATGATAGGAATCACATGCTTGGTCTCATAAATAGGCAAAAACACATAGCTGGAAAGGTTATAGATCCTAGAGAAAAAACTGCTTTCACATCCCAAGGCCACCAACATGTATTCTAAATATGTGTCCTTATATTTATGAACAAGTGTACTTGTAACTATTCATCAAAGAACCTTTGTTTTTCATCACATGTTAACTGCAGCAAAGTTCCACAACTGATCAGATGCAGAGAATAAGTATGTGAGATGCAAGGCCCTAAATGACACATCTACAATGCGACCTCTACACATAAAGCTTGGGGAATATTGAAGAACAGGGGGCAAGAAGAATATTAATGCTTTTCTCAACTCTCAAAAGTGAAACTTCGTGCTATGTATGGTGAATAAACCAGAAAGCCACCTGGCTTAAAGTGCAGAGAATAAAAGACATCAGCATGTTTATCACTGAATAGGACATCTGTATTAAATTTTGTCACCCAAGGTTCAGGGTCAGTTGTGGAAGGGGTGAGGCAGAAAGATTGCAAGAGTCAGAGGTGAATGGCCAACAGGAAACTTTATTTTCCAGAAAATTGAGAAGTTAATCACATGAACTTCCAGCAACAGTAACAGAATGCACAAGGAAAGCTCATGCAAGTCATGCAAGCTCAAGCCAGACAAAATCCATGACTGAAGTGGGGAAGTGGGTAGGAATCCCCAACTTCAGCTGAGGAAGTATTACACATCAATGATCCTATCTATCTACCTATCCAAACATATGGCTGGTCCCCAGTTCCTTGGTTTTTGTAGCACTGTTGCCCTCATTGATTTTGCATCTTTAAAAAAGAAACTGTTTTCTCTTCCTTTACATTAGCTCAAACCAGGAGGAATTGGAATGAAATGTTAGTTGAAACTAGGGGGACTTATGAAAAAACAAAAAAATAATGTTTTGTTTATAAATCAACACAGCATTAGTGCTTTCGATGCAGAAAAATAGTCATTGGATACTTCAAAACATTTGTCACAGAATAAAAAGTGCTCAATATTTGTCATAAAATAAGGTACATCTCTATATAATTACCTGTCTGCATCATGGTTAGTAAAATTGAAGCGAATACTGATTTTTATTTTACTTTTAAAAATTAAATTATTTAATTTACGTATGTGCATGCCACAGCACTCCTTTGAGATCAGAGGACAACTTTTGACAGTCAGTTTTCTCCAGATACATTGTTTGACACAAGAATTGAACACAGGTCATCAGTCTTGTCTGCACAGAAGTGCCCCTATCCATTCTGCCATCTAGCCATCCCTAATATATAATTTGAAATAAATTTAAATGATGCAGCAAAAGTAGCTAAAAGTATCTGAATATTCTTTTTTAGAAAGAACATATTTTATAGTATTTTTCTTGTTAAAATTTTACTTTATTTATAGGAACAAATAGTGCTATGACATTTTAAACACTTAAATACTATAAAATTTTTATAGCAATCACAACATATATGCAGTATATGTGTCCTTATTAATTGAATACTAAATTATCTTAATGTCATGCTGGAAATGCTGATCACAGCTATATTTAATCATCTAATGATTAATACTGAAAGGCTCATTTTGATGTCAAATGAATGAGGAGAGTAAAGCTTTCATGAATTTTAGGAAAACCAATTTATTAAATTGGTTCTTAATATCTTGAATAATTTCCAGCTCCTCAATGAGTGAAATTCAGCAGTGAAGTGTATCCTTTGAAGATGAGATTAACACATGAAATGTTCTATAAAGAAATATATCTTTCTCACAGTAACATTGATTACAAAGTTAATATTGAACACTGCTTAATGCGGTGCTATGGCAAATGAGGTCAAAGCAGCACTAAAAAGATGAAGGGTATACTTGATATATAAGATCACTTTCAAACATAGTATAAAATCTTTCACTGCCAGAAGTCACTTTGAAGAGAAATAGTTAACAATTCCTAACCCTCATAGTTGTCTAAACTGCAGTGTCTTTGGAAAATACATACTCAGTAGGCGAAACCTTTACACAGACATAAATATGTACATCTATGTTACAGTGTCTTGAAATCAAAGCCATTGAAATTCTGTTTCCAAATTCATTACCATATGTTGAGCAAACAACACCAATCATATAACTGTAATTTTATCCTTGCTCATGAAATGAATTTTTAATGCTATTTATACTATTTTTTTTACAAATTCCATACCTTCTCCCATTTCAAAGGAGATCTATACTGAAATTTTGACTATTAAGAATTTCACACTACTATTGAGTCATATTAAAATATGAAAAAGTTACGTTGGCAGAAAACACATGGCATCAGCAATGTTCAGGAAAAATACAGTAGTGTTGGGGGAATTAGAGGAAATGCTGCTTATCTAGCATCACTGCTGTGGTTGCCCCAAGGCTATTTATTTAGGCTACACTTCATATTGCAGAAAGTAGTTTTGTAATTACTTTCAAATGACCACATGAGGCAGAATTCTAAGGAGATGCACATATTGTCAGTAATGAACCACTTCGCAGCTGACTGGATTTTTTATGTAAGGCATTTGTTGGACAAACAACATATAAATATATGGTTCTTTAAATCTACATGTATAAATAGCAGAATTTTAGATGCTTATTTCAAAATATATAGAAGCAATAAGAATGAATAAAAAATAAAACTCAGCAATCTGTAAAATGTGTTTTGTTCAATGTAAAGCTATTCTACTGTGCATGGTGACATACCCAGGAGCATATGGGCAACACAAATGGCATTAAATGGGTTTAAAAAATTAGGACACAAATTTCGGTGTCTAAGAAAGGTGGGAGGATCTGAGACGAGTTGCACAGGTGTTGGATGTCATCAAAGTATACTGTATTAAATTATTAAGGAATTAATAGAAATATTTTAAAATTACTATATATAAAGCAAAGAAATAAATACAACCATAGCTAAGCTTCGAATCATAACATAAGAAAAAGAAATTACATCATTAAAATGTGCATTTTTAATGATGAGGAATAAAATAGGACTGCTTCATTTTCTAATTCAATGTGTGTGTATAGAAACACAGCTCTGTAATCAAATTGATGCAAAAATCATAGATTCATTATAAAAATATATTTGTCTTTTTGCCCTTTCCAAATAGTGGGATCATTGTATTAAAGTGCAATACTAAATCTAAGGCTTATATTCTATAGCTATAGAGAAATGAAATTAGCCACCATGTAGACAGAACATAGTATAGGATCCTTTGAATTACTCTGAATATATCTGCATTCTTGTAGACAGTGAGACTCTTAGTGAGAAAAAGTAACTATCTGAGTATTACAAATGTTTGAAACACTACAAGAAATTAAAAGACTGGGGATGGGGAGATGGCTCAGCAATCAAGAACACATGCTATTCTACCAGAGGATCTGTGTTCAATTCCCAGCACCTGCATGGTGGCTAACTACTCAGTTACATCAGTTCCAGGGGATCTGATGCACTCTTCTGCCCTTCAATACCATTGTGTGGAGGTGGCACACTTAAATCCATGCAGGCAAAACACTCAAACACATGAAATAAAGATAATGAATAAAGTAAAAAAAAAAGCTAAAGTTATTGAACTTAGCACATTTATTTTTGAGATTTGAGTTCAAAAGAATGAAACTTATAAACATGCTGATAACTAGATAGGTACACTTCAGGGTGGACACATACATATGTATAGGTGACATATGTATAGGTGACATATGTATAAGTCAATAAAATCTGACTAAAATACTTTAAGACTATTTAAAAAACTTTTAGTTTTCTTGAAGTACAAATATGAATTGGCTTTTAATATTTTATTTTTGAAAACTTTATAGTATCAAATACTTAATCAGGTTTTAATGAATCAATCAATCGAAGAGTGGTGTCTTTGAAAAGATAAACAAGAAAGCTGTTAGCTCTTTTCAACAACAACAACAAAAAGATAGAAAGAGCACAGTCAAATCATCAAAATCAGAAAAAAGAGGGAAACATCACATTAGACACCAAAGAGAACCTTAAAAAAATAGAGGAATATTTTTTAAAAACCTATACTCTTAAAGTTAAATACCTAAAATAAATGGATAAATTTTGTAGACCCATAACAAATAAGGAAGTTGAATCAGCAATATAATGCTTCCCACCTAAAAAAAAAAATGCACAGGCTTAGAGTGTTTCACAGCAAAATTACAGCAGACCTTCTCAAGATCTAAAATAAAAATTAACTGAAAATATTCAAAAACACAGAATTAGAAGGAAACTCTCAAAGTCATTCTGTGATGCTAGTAATACTCTAATAACCAAACCAGGAAAAGCCCCAATAAAAAAAAAGGAGCAATATAGTTCCCTCTCCAAAATGAGCATAAATGCAAAAGTTCTCAACAAAAAAACATCAAAAATGATCAAGTAGGCTTTAATTCAGGTATGCAGGAAATGAATATATATATATAATTAATAAATGAATATGTATATAATTCATTAAAACACATATATACATATATATGTATATGTATAGATAACTCAGGCTCAGAAAGAGAAGTACCACATGTTCTCTTTCATATGTGGCTTCTAGCTTAAAAAAAAAACATACAGGAATGATAAAAGTTCCAGAGGTAATTTGACTGGATTGAATATATCTAAAATTAAGTCTATATACAAAAAAAAAAAACCCACAGCCAACATCATTCTAAATTAAGAAAAGCTTGAAGTGTTTGCATTAAAATCAGGAATCATACAAAGCTGTTTGCCATCCCCACTCTTTTTAATAAAAAGCTTGAAAATCTACTAAATCAATAAGACAAGAGAAGGAAATTAAAGAGGAAAAAAGTCAAATTATCCTTACTGATAAATGATGATACAATACATAAGAGGTCCAAAAAATTCCATGACAAACTTTCTAGTAATGATTGGCACTTTCAGCACAGTGGCAGATTACAAAACCATTCTACAAAAATCAGTAGACTTTCTATATATAAATAAAAAGCAATGAGAAAAATAGTTCATAGAAACCCTTCCACTCACAATAACCTCAAAAATAGTACCCAGGGATATACTACCCAAAGACCTGTACAATGAACACCTTAAGAATTTTTAAAAATATTTTATTAATTATTTTTATTTCATGACTATGAGTGTATTGCCTGCATGTGTGTAAGTGCACCATGTTGTACACTGCCTGAAGAGGTCAGAAGGTGGCTTTGAATTTCTCTGGAAATGGAATTACAGACAGTTGTTAGCCACCATGTGGGTGTTGAGAATTGAACCCAGGGCCTCTGCAAGAGCTGTCAGTGTTCTTAATGACTAAGCCATCACTCCATCCCTAACACTATAAATATTTGATTAAAGAGAATGAGGAAGACAGGAGATGGAAAGAGCTCCAGTGCTCATGGATTGATACAATCAATATATTGAAAATTACCATCACAACAAAAGCAATTTACAGATTCAATCCAATCCCATTCAAAATTCCCATGACACTCTTCACATAAATAGGAAAACCCATTTTAAAATTCATGAGGAATCACAAAAGACTTTGGATAGACAAGGCAATCTTGAGTAGAAAGAGCAATGTTGGGGGAGGGGTGTGATGGCTAATCCTGGGTGTCAACTTGATTGGATCTGGGATTAACTGAAATAAAAGAGATCTTCTTGATTGGATCATCTAAAGCCAGAAGACACACCCTAAATGTGGGCGTTACCTACTGATGGCAGCTGGTATAAAAGACCTAGGCAGAGCATACTCAAAGCTAAGCAGGCCCCTAGAGGAGAGATAGAAAGTGTGGTCCATGAGGAGGTGCGCTACACCACTAAAGAACTTAGTGAATTTGCTAACTCTTTCAAACAGAAATGTAATAAATATGTCTGGGAATGGATTTTAAGGGTTCGGGATAATGGTGGAAGTAACATATAATTGGATCAGGCTGAGTTTATTGATATGGGCCCCCTGACAGGAGATTCTAGCGTTTAATATGGAAGCTCATGCAGTTAAAAAGGGTGTTAAAAGTTTATTTGATTGGTTGGCTGAGGTATTTATCAAAAGATGGCCTACTGACAGAGAGCTGGAGATACCTGATATCCCTTGGCTTAGTGTTGATGAAGGGATTGTAAGGCTCAGGCAAATTGGTATGCTTGAGTGGATTCGCAGTGCAACACCAAATCCTCCACAATGGGGGGGCCCAGAGGACATGCCTTTTACTGATTTTATAAGATGGAAAGTACTGAGAGAGACACCAGAACATTTGAAGAGCTTTGTTTTTGCTCTTTGATGCTGAATCTTACAGTTGGAGATGCTGCTGCTCAATTGCATAAATTAAATGTAAATATAATAGGTGTAACAGGATCTTGGAGTAGGGGTGAGGTGGCAGTATTGAATTACCAAAGACAAAGTGAGTGTACATATCGTAATGGGTGGCAAAGGTAAAACAATACCTACAATAGCATGACTCGAATGGACCTGTGGTACTGGCTAATCAATCATGGTGTTTCCAGGGACCACATACATAAGAAGCTTATTAAGTTTTTATTTGATTTGTATAAGCAGAAAAGCTCTAGGATGAATGACAGGAAGTCAGTATTGGATCGTAGCAATAGAGAATCTCGCTCAGTCAACCAATTTCCAGAGTCGAGACAGTTTACAGACCCAGATCCCTTTGAATGAAGGGAAGACTGGGTGACCTTGAGGAAGGACTTTGTTACAGTACCAAAGAGTTATGTTGTTCGCCTCTCACCCATCCTTCCCCAGAGGGACCTGTGGCCTTTTACTAGAGTAACTGTACATTGGGGGAAAGGAAATAATTAGACATTCCGAGGCCTATTGGATACTGGTTCTGAGTTGACACTGATTCTGGGATGTGGTCCCTCCAGTTAAAGTAGGGGCTTATGGAGGTCAGGTGAT
>NW_008352267.1:10173081-10173782 GCF_000622305.1 Nannospalax galili
ATAACTTGTTGCATTTGGCCCCTCCTGCCACTAAGAAAGAAGCACAAAGCTTGGTGGGCCTGTTTTTATTCTAGAGGCAGCACATTCCTCATCTGGGTGTATTACTATGAACCATATATCAAGTGACTTGGAGGGCAGCTACCTTTGAGTGGGGCCTGGAACAGGAAAGAGCCCTTCAACAGGTCCAGGTGGCTGTTCAAGCTTCTCTGCCCCTTGGGCCATATGATCCAGCATACCCGATGGTGCTTGAGGTATCAGTGGCAGATAAAGATGCTGTTTGGAGTCTCTGGCAGGCCCCCATAGGGGAAATCACAGCAGAGGCCATTGGGATTTTGGAGTAAGGCTAGGCCTTCATCTGAAGACAACTATTCTCCCTTTGAAAGACAGCTCTTAGCCTGCTGTTGGGCTTTAGTGGAAACTGAACGTTTGACAATGGGCTACCAAGTCACCATGAGACCGGAGCTGCCCATCATGAGCTGGGTGTTATCTGATCCCCCAAGCCATAAATAGGCCATGCACAGCAACAATCCATTATCAAATGGAAGTGGTATATACATGATCAGGCTCGAGTAGGCCTGGAGGGCACAACCAAGTTACATGAAGAAGTTGCTCAAATGCCTATGGTTTCTACTCCTGTTACGATGCCTCCTGTTCTCAAGCATGCACCTATGATTTCATGGGGTTTGCCCTATGATCGGTTC
>NW_008352267.1:10174740-10179675 GCF_000622305.1 Nannospalax galili
CCTGGGGCAGGGTCCTCCAGAAGGCAGTGTATGCTTTGAATCAGGGCCCAATATATGGTACACTTTCTCCTATAGCCAGGATTCATGTGTCCAGGAATCAAGGGGTGGAAGTGGGAATGATTCCACTCACTATCACCCCTGGTGTCCCTCTATGAAAAGTTTTGCTTCCTGTACCCTCAACTTTGCACTCTACTTGCTTGGATGTTTTGGTTCCAGAATAGGGAGTGCTTTTGCCAGGAGAGACATTAAACAGTCCATTGAACTGGAAGCTAAGATTTCCCCCTGGACACTTTGGGCTTCTGATGCCCTTAAGTCAGCAGGCTAAGAAAGGAATAACAGTATTAGGAGAGGTGATTGACCCAGACTACCAGGGGGAAATTGGACTTGTTCTCCACTATGGTGGTAATGAAGATTATATCTGGAAGGCAGGAGATTCCTTAGGACGACTTTTGGTGTTACCATGTCCTGTGATTAAGGTCAATGGGAAACTGCAACAACCCAATCCAGACAGGACAAACAAATGGCCCAGACCCTTCAGGCATGAAAGTATGGGTCACTCCTCCAGAGAAAGAGTCAAGACCTGCAGAGGTGCTTGCTGATGGTGGAGGAAATACAGAATGGGTTGTAGAGGAAGGTAGTTACAAATACCAACTTGGGCCACGTGACCAGTTGCAGAAACTTGGATTGTAATTGACATGAGTATTTTTGTCCTATTTGGTTAAGAATAGGCTTGTGCATGTATACACATGTTAAGCAGATACTTATTCTTTTTTGAATATGAAATGGAGATGTGTTAAGTAGCTAAGTGTTGTGAACCTATATGATTATATTGGGTTATGAGACACTAAAGGACTAAACATTCCTCAAAGAGCTTATCACCTACTCTAAGATATATAATGCATTGGTCATTGTATTATGGGATACTTATATCATGTTAGGTGAAATTATGACCTCCATGTTGTTTTCATTTGAAAATTAAGCATGACATAGAGAGATGCTATTGTGTGTCAAGTTGACAAGGGGTGGACTTGTGATGGCTAATCCTGGGTGTCAACTTGATTGGATCTAGGATTAACTGAAATGAAAGAGATCTTCTTAATTGAATCATCTAAAGCCAGAAGACACACCCTAAATGTGGGCATTACCTTCTGATGGCAGCTGGTATAAAAGACCAAGGCAGAGGAGAACACGTGGCTTTTTGTGCCTTGCCTTCTCTATCACTGGTGAGTTCGTCTTGCTGCTGTAGACTGAAGACTAGCTGATATTTTGGAATTTGTCAGAACTTTAGCAGTTTGGAGTACTGAGACATCCAGCCTTGTGGACTGAACGACTACGGATTCTCAGCCTCTCCAGTGTGGTGCAGCCATTGTTGGACTACTTGGACTCTATCCTGTGAGGTAAGCTGATAAATCTCTATACATATTCATTCTACTGGTTCTGTTTCTTTGGAGAACCCTCACTAATACAAGGGGGATTATAACACCAGGTTGCAATCTATATTACAGAGCTATTGTCATAAAAACAGCATGATATTGGCAGAAAAAAAGACTTACAGACAATGGAAAAAAACAGAAGACACAAAATTGAGTGCACACAGTTACAGCCACCTGATATTTGTCAAAGGCACCAAAAACACATATGAGAGAAAGGACAACATCATCAGCAGATGGTGCTATCAAAAATGGAGCTTCTCATGCAAAATAGTGAAATTGGACCCTTACCCATGCTCCTGCATAAAATTCATTTGCAAAAGATTACAGACCTCAATGCAAAGCTTAAAATGCTGACACTCTTAAAAACTACATAGGCAGTTCCCTACAAGATATAGGTGCAAGAAAGGATTTTCTACATCAGACATCAGGTTGCTCAGGAAATAATGTCCACAATCAACAAATTGAAAGTTGTTAAACTAAAAAGCATCTGTACAGCAATGAAAATAACCTATAAAGTAATAAGGAAGCATATAGTGTGAGAAAAATATTCACCAGCTACTCATCTGACAGATTTAATACACAGAATATACAAAAACCCAAAAATTGGAGCAAGTAGAAAATAACTCAATTTAAAAATGTGGACTGTCTATCTGATCAGAGAGCTCTCAAAAGAAGAAACAACAATGGAAAAAAATCTTAAAAAGTGTTCAAAATCCATAGTATTTAGGGAAATGAAAATCAAGACCACTTTAAGATTTCACCTGTATCCATTCAAAATGGGTAACATTAAGAGATCAAATGACACCAAATGCTGGCCTGAATTCAGGGAAAGGGGACTCCTCATCCACTGTTGGTGGGATAGCAAGCTAGTACAAGCACTGTGAAAATCAGTATGGAAAACTCTTAAAATCTAAAAGTAAATCTACCATATGATTCAGTTATACCACTCCTTGGCATATACCCAACAGACTAATTCTACTACATAGATACTTGCACAGTCAATTTGTTGCTGCTGTTTGCACAATAGCTAAGAAATGGAAACACCCTAGATGTTTCTTAACTGAAGAATGGATCATGAAAATGTGATACATTTACACAAGTGTGTTCTATTCAGCAATAAAAGACAAAATCATTTCATTTGCAAGTAAAGAATGAAACTAAAAACTGTTATACTAAGTGAGGTAACACAGATGTAGAAATGAAATGATGTATATTCCCTCTAATTTGTGGATATAACTCTAAACCCCTAAATGTGAGGAGTATACATCCTGATGGAACTTCAGGATCCAGGAAAATGGAAATGAATCACGAGGATAAAAGAGAAGAAGCTGCTCAAAAAGACAGATAGCAAGAGACAGGTGTTAATAATTTGGAAATGGGGAGTACTTTAACTCAGGAGGGAGTGAGGAGGGTTATTCAGGAGAGTGAGATAGATAAATATTACTTAGATGGTATGAAAACACAAGAGGGAAATGAATTAGTTCAAATTCATCCTGAAAATAAATACATACAATAAACATATGAGTATATGTGTATAGTTAAAGGCCACATAACAATAAACACTATGCACCACAGGAGAAACCTCCATTTGAGTTGTTAGTCAGGGTAGTCCAATAGATTCCCCAAATAACATAGGCTACTGCCCTAAACTTTGATTGCCACACAGAACTTTAACATAAGACCATATTGCTTAAGAGAAACCATATTTCAGAAACAGGACCTTGAGAAATCAAACTGGAACTGACCAGGAAGCCTCCTCCATGAAAACTAGATCTCAAAATATCAGAAAATACTAAACAAGCTGCTAAGGGATAAAGCCAACCAGTGGACCTACTCAGCTGTGAAGGCAAATAAAAAAACAATGGCCCAGTAAACTATTGGTATTGACACAGTTGTGGCACTTTTTATCTTGGGAGTAATCAATACCGGTATAAATGGAATTAAGACCTGCTCAATGGGAGGGAACACATGAGTGGTACTGTAACATAGAAAAGAAAGCACATGACTGAAGATGTGATAGATCTTAGATAAAAACTTATCTTTGCCACATCCCTAGGCCAAAGTAATTTCTTACTTCAATCTAAATATGCATCTTTATATTTGTACCTTTTACCTCAACAAAAATGCTTCTGATTCCAACAGATGGAGATGATTGCAGAGTTCCAGAAATAGTCAAATGCAGAGAATAGGCATCTGTGAGATACTTAACCCTAACTGACACATCTTCAATGCAACCTGTACACTTAGGATGAATGGATCTCTTAACTCTCACCTGAACATTTTCTTTGCTCAGCAGAAGATGATTAACACAGAGACCCACAATTGGACAATGTGCAGAGAACAAAAGGCCCCCAAGTGCTTATCCCTTGTTAAGACTGTTCTTTCAACCCTCTGCTTCCCAAGGCTCAGGGATCATTAGGTAAGAAGAGACAGAAAGCTTGTGAGGGCTAGAGGTGGTGGACGGCCAAAGGGAAACAAAGTCTTCCAGACAGCTAGTCATTTAAGCATATGAACTCAAAGCAATAGGGACAGCATGCACAAGTCCTATGCAAGCTCAGTTCAGACAAAGTCCCACCATAGACATGGGAACTTGATGAGAAATCCCAACACAACCTAGGGAAATTTTGGGCAACTGATGGCTACTGTGAGGGAGAAATACAGTTTCTTGCAGGGTGGTCCCAGTGGATCGATCCACAATGAAAGACATTGAGGGACACAATTCGTATTGTATAGGCCATGTTATGTTTGTAAGACAAATCACTTAAATAGGTGGAGGGCAGTGTGGGGAGGTAGAGAGAGGAGAGCATATTAAAAACACCACTAAATTATACTATACGAAAATTACAAAAGTTAATATAGCAATGCAACAAAAATGTTAAAATAAATATTAGTTAATTTAAATTTTATACTTGAGTTGCTATTATTATGAGATGTTTTTAAAGAGATGAAATAAAATTGTTATAAAGAAAAGTACAGAGCTAATGAGGTAACTTAGAAAAAGTTTCTTGCTCCCATGTCTGATGATATGAATTTCATCCATAAGGTCCACAAGGTGAAATGGGAGAATCAAATTTTTGCTAGATGTCTTCTGACCTACAAATATTCACCATGACACAGAGAGAGAGAGAGAGAGAGAGAGAGAGAGAGAGAGAGAGAAACAAAGAGAAGACAAATAATAAATATTACAAACTTTTAAAAAAGAAAATTGGAATAGTTTACCAATGACTCTCAAATGGAGTTTTAGAAAATTTAACTTTCAAATAGTTTTATTTCTTAGGCTGTCTACTTAAGTGTTATGCTATGTTATTTCTTCACATTTTTCTGCTTGTTTCTCTGTGAAAACAATCTTTGCTTAAAAATTAATACATTGAACATACATATAAATCTATCAGTAATTCCAAGGAGAAATTAAAAACACCCAATAAATGAGAATTTGCATGAACTGCAAATAGAGCTAGAATTTGAAATCATATAATAATTATATTTAAGTTAAATTTTCTAA
>NW_008352267.1:10179726-10189339 GCF_000622305.1 Nannospalax galili
TATATTATGAATATATTGGTTTGTGATATTTTAATTAGAAAACTTTTCAAACACACAGATCACTATGGATTTCTTTCTTTTGTAAAATGTATCTTAATCATAGAGACATGTTCTGACATTATCCTGGATTATTAGATAAATAGAAAGTCGATAGTACTGGAAAACCTGTTATGTTGTTTGCATGTGCTGTACGAAGAAGGTTGCTTATAGCCTTAGAGGAAGAAAAGACAATACATACCTCAAGACTCTATGCAGGTAAGATTTCTGCTCACTACAACATTTAAGTGACTTTCCTGTACATAACTTACTGCAATGACCCCCTTCAATGGCATTCTGTGTGACCTCTTTCAGATTTCAAGCAAGAGGAACTGGCTTTGAAAATATTCTGCTCTTGCTGCATGCTGTGCTATGAATAATAAACTTACACCTCTGACCCAAGAAACTTGTGGGTTCTATTAAGAAAATCTATTAAATGCTCTCAGGCTCTTTTTCTTACAAATGAAGTTAAATTTCTGAATTTCCACTCTCCTTATCAAACATTACTGAACTAACATATTGGAAACTAACATATTGGAACTAAAAAATAGATCAGCAATATTTTTAAAATCTGAAATATGGTTTAATAATTGAAGAACAAAAATTAAGCCAAATAACTTAGATCAGTTCTTTAAAATTTTGCCTTAGAAAATAATCCAAGAGGCCTCAGCACACCATCTGAGAGTCCTTGGATCCATCCTTCTCTAGGTGGTGAGCCTCCCCAAATTGCACCATGCTCAGTCCCCTTACATATGGACCACATGTGGCCCCTCCCACTTCACCAGAGCTAGGCTTTTCTGCCCTACAGTAGGGGCCAAGACCTCAGCAGACTGCTTGAGAATGCCTAGATCCATCCTCCCCCTTAATGAACTTCCCAAATTATGCTGTGACATACCAAATACAAATACAAGATGCACATAGAACACCAAATAGACAGGACTGGAAAAGAAACTCCCTTTGACATACCATAGTATGAACAGTAAAGGTCAGAACAAAGAGAGAATTCTGAAAGCTTCAAAAGAAAAAATAACTCACATATAAAGGAAAACCCATCAAAATTACAGCTGATTTATCAGTGCAAACTATGAAAGCCAGAAATTCCCATATCAAAATATTCCCACTTCTAAATGATGATAGATGCCAACCGAGAATACCGAGCAAAAATGCCTATTATAGTTGAAGGAGTCACAAATAAGCTGAAAGAATACATGTCCACAAAACCAGCCCTTCAAAGAGTACTTGAAGCAATACAAAGAAAGGGGAAAGGAATAGCTATACCATAGGGGCAACAGAAAGAAACTAAATGAAGGTATAATTGTGGAAACACAAAATTAGACAAAGAATTCAAACAATAATCAAAATGATCGCAACCAATACACATCTTTCAATAATAACTTTAAATATTAATGGACTGAAATTCCCATTCAAAAGACACAGGCTAGTTGAATGGATTAAGAAACCAATCCATCTTTTTGTTGTGTGCAAGAAACCATTAGTGACTGGGGGAGTAGAGGATTAAGAGAGAAAGAAAATGTGATACCAAAGAGAAATAGGGTGTAAACATAATTTCAATACATTATGCAGATACAAGAAACTGTCAAAAAGAAAAATAAAGCTGCAAGGTTTACCTCCCCCCAATTAAAATCCCAGTTTCTGATCTTTAGAATATTTTCTATTTTGTGAGAATTTTATACATGAGTATTGCATTTACATTACCTCGATTCCTCCAAGTACCCCAACAACTCCCTCCTCAGTCTCAATTTTGCCCTCTTCAATGATTATTATTGTTACATATATTTATGAATCATATAAGCTATCATATGTTCTGGTTATACCAGAAACACACAAAGGATTCATCCTACTGTAGAGATATTTGTACATCTATGTTTGTTGCTGCTTTTTTCATAATCCCTAAGAGATAGAAACAATTTAATTGTACCTCAACTGACAAATGAATAATGAAAATGTGGTACATTTACACAATGGAGTTCTATTCAGTGGTAAAGAAAGATGAAATCATGAAACATGCAGGCAAATGGATTAAACGAGTAACAAAGTGAGGTAACACAGACTCAGAATAACAATAACAATGTATGTTCTCCTTCATTTGAGGCTCTTAGTAACAATCCCTTATATGTGAGTATACAACATGATTTAACAGCAGAAGTCAGGAAAATAGAAAAGAACCACAGAGATAAAGGGAAAGGAAGAGTGTGAAAGAATGAGATACTAGGAAGCAGATATAACCAAGGGGGAGATGGATAAAATGGGGGTATTTACCTAGGAAGGAAGAAGTTAGGATGCACAAGGAATCATGGGAGTAAAGAGGAAAAAAGAATTCTAAAGAGAGGGGATAATAGAGACAGTTATCATCAATGGATAATGGGGGAAAAGGTGGTACTTTAACTGGGGAGAGGGGAGGGAGGTAGGACTGGAAGGGAGGGTAGGAGGGAGAGAGAGAGAGAGAGAGAGAGAGAGAGAGAGAGAGAGAGAGGAGAGAGAGAGAGAGAGAGAGAGAGAGAGAGAGAGAGAGAGAGAAAGCTTCGGTGATGTGAAAAGCCAGAGGAAAATGTATTAACTCAAAACCCCCTGAAAAATATACATGCAATATCTGAACTTGAATGTGTGTGTATATTTGAAGGCTATATAAGAAGGATCACAGTGTCAGATAGGAGAAACCTCCCTTTGAGTTGTTGGTCAGGTAGAGCAAGAGATTCCCAAAATAAGTCAGGTTTTTGCCACAACCCTTGATTTCCTCCCAGAACTTGAAAGTGAGACCTTATTACTGAAGACTCAACATACTTTGGACAGAGGACTAGGAACTGACCTGGAAGCCTTCACCTTGAAGACTATTCCTCAAAGTCTTATAAGATATTATGAAAGCTACTAAGGGAGAAAATCAATGAATGGCTAGCCCAGATGTAAAGCCTAATAACCACATTGATGTGCACAGCAAACTAGGTCTATTGGTACAGTGGTGGCACTTTTATCTATGGTGTAATCAACTACAATCAAAGACTTAAAGCCCTATCAATGGGAGGGACTCATGGGTGGCACAGTAAATATAGCCAAATACTCATGGATGGAGAGGTCATAAATCCCAGAGAAAACCCTATTTCTGTTGTATTAAATTAATTTATTGTAACAAATAAATTTCTTATTTTATGGTAAATATTGATCATTACATTTCCAGACAAGTATGCTGAACACCACTCATTAAAGAAACTTCTTTTTGCAGATAGAGGTCATTACAGAGTTCCATAACTGGTCACACACAGAGACAATGTGTCTGAGAGATGCCTAGGTGACATATTTACATTGGAACCTCTGCTTTGAAATCTCATGGAACAGAAGAAAACACGGCATAGAGGGAATACTAATACAACCCTCAACTCTCACCAGTGAAACTTTCTCATACAACAGTGTCATGCACACAGAACATCACACACAACTGATTAAGTTTTAGAGAATAAGACAGTATAGAATGTGTGTACCTGAACAGGACTCCTGTAATTAAACCTCACCCACCCATGGCTCAGGGGAGCGTTTCAGAAGAGGGAGTGGAAAGATTGTAAGAGCCAGGTTTGATGAATTAACATAAGGAAACAGAGGGTTTTAGACCTCTGAGAACTTGCTCTATGAACTTGCAACAATGGTAACAATATACCCAAGACCCATGAGGACTGAATCAGACAAAAACCCGGCATTGAACTGGGGAAATACCCATCAGACACCAACCTTAGCTGAACTATTGGCAATTGATTATTGCCGGGTGAAGAAGTGTTTATCTTTTTTAAGGGAGTGACTCTAGATAGGCTGACTAGACTCCAGTAGATGAACTCGCACCGAGGGACATCTCGATACAAATGCTTGACTGATTAGGTCTTGACGTATATTATATTTGAAGAATGCATGAAATCTGGTGGGAAGTATGGGGAGGTATGAATGTGGGAGGGTTCTAAATTTTATTAAGATTATTAAGAGCTGTTGTATGAAATGCACAAAAACTCAATAAAAACATCCATAAAATAAAAAATTAAGTGCTCTTTTTATTTTTAAAAATATTTTATTTACTATTTTAATTTTATATGTATGAATGTATTGCCAGGATGTAAGTGCACCCATAACTTGCAATATCTGTGGAGGTCAGAAGAGGGCATTGGATAACCAGTAACTGAAGTTATGGACAGTTCTTAGTTGCCATGTGACCCTGGGAATCAAACTGGATCCTCCGCAAGAGCAGCCAGTGCTCTTAAGCACTTCTTAACTACTCAGCCATCTCTCCACCTCCGAGTGCTAACTGCTTGGTAAGCATCTCTGAAGATACATGTAAATATTCTGTAAAATTATAAATTTTCTTATTATGTTGTAATACAATTTAATTATTGTTTTAAAAAACTACCATATTGGGGCTGGAGAGATGGCTCAGTGGTTAAGAGCACTGACTGCTCTTGCAGAGGACCCGCGTTCAATTCCCAGCACCCACATTGTGGCTATGAACCATCCTTAACTCCAGTTCAGGGGGAATCCGAAGCCCTCTTCTGACCTTTGTGGCATTGCATGATACAGGTGCACTCACATAATAATAAAATATTAAAAAACATAAAATTATCATATTATTGTTATTTATTTAAAAGATTGCCTTTTTAAAATATTTGACATTTCTATGCCTGGTTACAATTAATAGGCACCTATATCTTAGTTTAAAATGAATGTTCCCCCTTAAGGTATGATCAAAATTGGGTGAATAAGGCAATGTAACTCATTAGAAATAAATTCCCAATACTTAATATATTTCATTATGTGGACATATCTTATTAACCTCTACCAAATATATAAATCTTTTTTGAAGGATTTATGGGCTTCATCAAAAAATTTTATTTACAGCTAGCCCAAGACAAAATTTAGTTAAATGTTTTGTACCACTCTCTCTAATATATTGTCATTCTTTTTTTTTTTTCATTAAGCCTCAAAAATTACAAGTTCTCTGTTCCAGAAAAGATAACATTAAATTCTCTTCAGTAGCTCTTAGGTAATATCAACTGGTTTCAACCTTCCTTCAGAATTTCTAATGGGGCTTTCTCTCACCTTTTAAATGAGACACTGATTTAAATTTTCCCTTAGAGTGATTGCAGCTAGAAGCTGAATTTAGAATAAGTTTCTTGTAGATGGTTAGAATTACATATTTATTTAATACTCCTTTTCTCTCACAACAGCTACTGGACAATTAATTCCCTTTTTATGAATTATAGGATGGTTATTTCTACCCAACACAGCTATATGAAAAAATTTTTTTTACCTCAAATCAACAAAGAATCCCCTCCCAGATTTGCACCCCCAATTACTCTCCCCCAACGATTTCAAAATTTCTGTCATATATGTTAATAAGATCTATCCACAAATGGCTGAGTTTTAGAGAATAAGAGACTGCAGATTGACTGTCCCTAGATAGGACTCCTCTATTAACCTGTATTAAGCTCACCCACCCATGGCTGAGGGACCATTGCAGAAGAACGTACAGAAAGGTTGTAAGAGTCAAGGTTGGTACATGAACATAAGAAAATGTAGTATTTAGGCTGCTGGGAACTTGCTCATAAGAATTTGCACCAATGGTGACAGCATACACAAGATCCATGCCAACTCAGACAAAATCCCATCATAGAACTGGGGAAATGGCCAGCAGGCCCCAAACTTAGCCCAGAAACTATTGGCAAAGGATCTCTGCAAGGCGAGGGAGAGTTGATCTTCAAGGGAGTGACTCTAGACATGCTGACTAGACTCCAGTGGATGAACTTGCACGAAGGGACATCTGAGTAAAAATGCTTGACCAGATAGGCTTTTCACTCCATTTTCAAAAGTTCTGCATAGTTTTATCATTTTTTATCCAGCTCTTTTCTCCCACAAGTACACATCTTATTCTTAATGCAAAAACAATTGTTTTTCAGATAGATTCAATAACTCAGACAAAGGAATCGTTACACGATGTAATATAGCATTCTCTTGCAATCCGCAGAGCAAACACTGCCAGCAGACTGAAATATAGCCCTTGTTTGAGAGCCCTTGCTTCCATGAGAAAACTGAGGGAAACTATTCTCAGCAGTTTGCATCCATTCTTGACTTTAAACAAATGCTTCGAGTTAGGCTGTCATTTTTATTATACACACGGCTTAGTAATGACAAGTTCTTACATTTTTACACATTCAGCAATTATTCCCATATTCTTTTTTTATAATTTTTTGAGAATTTCATACAAAAATATTATATTTACATCATTTTAATTCCTCACTTTTCATGCTCCAGTTCCTCCTACGTCTGCTCCAATTCATGACCGCTTATTTATTATTTTTACATAAATGTATGCATATGTGCATATATGTATAACCCACGGAGTCCATTTAGTGTTGTTTGTTTGTAGATAAATTTAGGACCAAACACTTGAAATAACATATTAACGATCTCTTCCTGGAGAAAATGGGTTTTTCCTCCCTTGGCAGCCATTGATTTTCTGTAATTCTTCAAGTAAGCCTTAGTCCATATGGCATTTCCTCCATCCACATTTGTATGTCAAGTTGTGTTGCCTTTATGCAGGTCTTGATTAGGCAATCACAATTCAGAGGTGCAACTTCTCTCCCACATTTACAAGATACTATCTAGCAGCAAATCTCTTGGTCCTCTGACTTACAATTTTCCACCACACCGTCTGCATTGTTTTCTTAGGCTTAGGCATAAGAGTTGTGTTTTACCTGTACCACCTTGTGGTGACTACAACATGCATTTTTTGCATTTTGACCAGTTACTGAGCTCTGTATTTCTCCATCTGTTGAAAATGGAAGCTTGTTAGTTGAGGGGTAAGAGCTATACTTATTGTGGGTATAAGAATAAATATTTAGAATACATTTAGTAACTTCATTGGTCTAGGAAATTAGCAATGGCAGGCTACCGTCCATGATACGCATGAGTTGTTAGTTATGTTTATAGTACCAGACATGAATTCCTTTATATTGAGCAGGACTTATGGGCAATTAAACAGCTGTTAGTTACCCCCAAGTGCAACTTCTACACATTGGGATACTTAAGGGCTGGTCATTGTTGAGGTTTATAGGCATTACATCTGTGAAAGACTATTAGTTGCTTTTCATCCTTGGCATTTAGCATAGTAATTTCTGATACTATGAGAGGTAGTCCTCAGGGATGAGTATTCAGATCTAGCCCAATTCCTCCAAGTCTTATTTAAAGAAACCTGTGCTGTCTTCACAACCAAGGACAAAAGCAATAGCCTATATAGTTTTCAGAGTCCCTTGGAGCTCCTATAAAGGAAGTTTCCAATGACTTTTCCTGGGTCTATGACTCTTTGGGAGAGGATTTTCTTTCCATGTAACATAACTCTATTTAAACTATATATATTTGATATGCATGTAGTATATGTTTAAACTATACACAATTTAAAGTATATATCTGTATACAAACAAATAAATTATGTATTTTCAGTGTAACCTTATAAAACAATTCCCTATAACTTTTCAAACATTCTTGGTGTTATTTATCTCTTTCTTCCTTTTCCAGCTGTATTATTATTGTACGTAATTAGTTTTTTTTTGTGAATTAGAGTGTTTTCATGACCTATTTCTTAGTATGCTTGTTATTGGTATACAGAAAGTCTAATGATTTTTGTAGGTTGATAGTGTATCCTGCCAGTTTGTTCAAAGTGTTAATCTTGTCTAGACATTTTCTGGTGGGATTTTTAGGATCACTTAAAAATACTTTCTTCCTTTACTTTTATGTTTGTGCTTACTAATGATTTACCTGCCTGTTTGTAAGTATACCTATGAGTGACATGCACACAGAGGCCAAGATGGGTCATTAGACCCACTGGAACTGGAGTTGAGAATGGTTGTTAGACACCATGTGTATGATGAGAACTGAATTCATGCCCTCTGCAAAAGCAGTCAGTATTCTTAACCACTGAGCTATTTCATTAACGAATAGGATTAATTTGACATATTTTTTCCTGTTAGATTCCCTTTGATTTTCTTGTCTCATTTTATTGCCCTAGCTAGACCTTCAAGCTCTCTATCTAAAGGGCTAGGAATAGCAATCAGCCCTATTTCATTACTGATTTTGATGGAATTGCCTCATTTATTATCCATTTAGGATGCTGTTCATTGTAGATTTTTCATTTATAGACTTTATTAGGTAAAGGTATGTTTGCTCCAGTCTATTCTCACTGTGACCTTCATTGTGAAGAAATGTTGAATTTTATCAAAGACCATTCCTGCATCTATTGAGATGATAAATGATTTTTGTATTTAATCATTTGTAGTTTTATTATACCTATCAGCTTAAGCATATTGAGTCATCCCTCCATCTCCAATATAAATTCAACTTGATTGTGGTGGATGATCTATTTGATATAAGCCTGTTTCAGTTGTTTCTGTTGGCAAGTATGTTAACAATAATTTTTGCAACTATAGTCTTCAGAAAGAGATATTAGCCAACCAATAGTTTTCTTTTCTTTTCTTTTCTTTTTTTTTCTTTCTTTTTTTTGTCAGAATATTTTTCATTACTGTTCCAGTCTCCTTGTTGGATCTCTTCATAGTTTTGTCAGTTCATATGAATTTTAAGAAATTCTTCCATTCATTTTAGGTCTCCTCACTTACAATACATTCCCTTATAATATACTTCATAGTGCTCTGCAAAGCTATGAGAGCTAGCCTTTAGGGGAAGTCATTGCAGGTCATTTGCAGCTCTATTGCTCCAAATCCTGTATCTGAAGTATGTTCTGTCTTTGGCAGTATGGTATTACCTTTAAGTTCTGGAAGGTCATCAAGGACTGTTGCAAAAGCCTGAGTAATTTGGGGAGGCTCTTGGGCCACCCTGGCCAACAACTCAAAAGAAGGAATCTCCTGTCTGGCATTGTATCTTGTTATGTAGCCTTTACCTATACACATGGACTCATGAAGAGATAATATATGTGTAATTTGTCAGTAGGTAAGGTAGTTGGACTAGTATGGTTCCTTCTGGTTTTTTTTTTAACTAGCTAGGCATTATTTATCTCCTCTCTGTCTCTCTGTCTCTGTCTCTGTCTCTGTCTCTCTCTCTCTTTCTCTCTCTCTGCCTAACCCTTAAGCCCTGGTTTCCCCATTTAAAGTAGCCCTATGTTCCCCATTTCTCCCTTGATCATGCCATTACCTATGATCCCACTTCTCTTGAGCTCTTTCTTTCCCTTTATCCTCAAGGTTCCTTGTATAATCCTCCCTCCCCACTCCCATTTAAATAACCCCTTTATCCATTTATCCCTTAGAAACATGTTTCCTACTGTTCTTCTCACTCAGGTTCTTTCTTTTCCTTTATCTCCCTGGCTCCTTTTCATTATCCTGGTTTCTATAGTTATGTCTGGATACATACCCACTTATCAGGATTTGGTGCTATGATACACACATGAGAGAGAACATATTTGTTTTGCTTTAGTTCCTGTTTTTTATTTGTTTTGTTTTGTTTCTGAGTCTGTGTTACTTCATTTAGTATCACAATTTCTAGTTCTATCCATTTACCTGCAAATTTCATGATTTCATCTTTA
>NW_008352267.1:10189548-10200867 GCF_000622305.1 Nannospalax galili
CATGTTCCCTACTGTTCTTCTCACTCAGGTTCTTTCTTTTCCTTTATCTCCCTGGCTCCTTTTCATTATCCTGGTTTCTATAGTTATGTCTGGATACATACTCACTTATAAGCATTTGGTGCTAGGATCCACATATGAGGGAGAACACATATTATTTGTTTTTCTGAGTCTGTGTTGCTTCACTTACAACTAGAAATTTTTAAAGAAATAATTACTAAGAAATTTTACCATATGAAATATGTCTATTTCACCATATCAAATACACCAGTACAAATATGACTACATCCATATAAACACACACACACACACACACACACACACACACACACAAATCACACTTGATAAGCTTAGAAACTAAGAGGAATTCCTAACCAGAAAGATTTCCTAGGATTTAATGATGACCACAATCAACCTCAGCAATATTTTTAGAAGGAAGGCATTGCACGACTATTGAATGTGTGAAATATTTTCTAAATAATAGGTTATTATTCATTAAATTATAATATCAAAATGATCTTTTATGTCAAAAATTCTATTACTAAGCACTATCTGAAAATATAAAATACCTATTTTCAAAGCTTTAAGAAGAATACTGTACTTAGTAGAACATTTATTTATAATGAAGATCCATCAAGCATGTAATGGTATGTTTGTGCTGACAGAAGGTTTATTTTACATAACAGCATAAAAGGTCCAAGATTAATGTTGTGGAAATATTTGTGAGGAGGGATTTTACTTTTCTAAAAATGTCCTTTAAAATTTGTAGATTAGAAATAGTAGATACAGCAATTTTCTTTTCTATTAGAACAATAGGAAATTTGAATTATGGATGAGAACAATTTGTAAATGTAGCCTGAATAGAGAGCAGGGAGGGATCAGTGAATACACAGGGTTGTGCAGACTGAATGAAAGGAAAATGGCAAAAGACTAACAAGTATTTTTCAGCCATGAGTGAGGCTAGTTAAGAACAGGAGCTTGGAATTTTAAAAAAGACAGCTTAAAACGTCAAACTAGAGACACATAAGTCACATGATAAGCCTTAACATATATGGTAGAATTCATGAAATCAAGGTGGAGCCTATGAGGGATAAGAAGAGGGTGGGGGATCTAAATATGATCAAAATGTATTGCATGAAATTTGAAAAAATTCAAAAAAATATAGAAATGTTTGAGTGGCAAAAATTTGAATTAATACTTAACTGTTTTGAGTTGACAATGGCATTTAACAGTTATATAGACAATGGTTTGAATTAATTATTAAATATATTGAGTTGACAATGATGTTTATTGATGAAGGCATGAATTCTCTGTCTTCAGCATATTACTGAAGTACTAAAGAGTTTTAGAGACATTTTCCAAAGAGTAAAGGTTGCAAAGACACACTGGACATGGAGACTTTTCCAGAGTAATTATTGATGACTCAGCTAACTGTGAGGAAAAAAAAAGGATGATATTCATGGAAGTCTTCTGGAAACATCCTTCATGGAAGTCTTCTGGAAACATCCTCACAATCAGAAGTGATGCTTTTGTTTCTCTTTTACAGAGTTGATAGAACGAAGTCTTTTACAGATGACTTGTGCTGGAAGAGAAGCCTGAGGATGGCATTATCATATGCTTTATCATATGCATATCAGAGCAGCGAGTCCGTTACTGATTGGCCTAATGAAATACACTTTGGAATTAGTCTACCTCTGCATTTCAATTTATACTTTTAAATAGTTATCTTTTTTAATTATTTATTTAATAACTGTGCGATTAAAAGAAGAATTTCATTACAGCTTTAACATATTCAATATCAATTTCCAGAACAAAGATATATCTCTTTCAAAAGTGGCTGTAAACTTTTGGGATCGCAGTTGAATTAATACAGTTACATAATATTGAACTCAGTATAAACGCTGTAAGACAAAAATTTGTATGAGGTTTTAACCTTTAAAAAAGATGTCTGTTTCATTTTAAAATATAGTTTCCTATAGAAAAATTCAATTTTAATGTTCCTAACACCTAGATGTTTGCATATGTATCTCTAATCTCTTTGTATCTGATTGCTACTAGTAACAGTTGGTTACACTCAGATCCTTGGTACCTGAGTATGGACATAAAGTCATCAGGTTGATTTCAATGAGAATGTTTTTCATCTCCAATAATTAACATGAAGCCAAATTTTATGCTTCTTCCTCAAATATAAAACATTCCTTAAATTTTCTTGATTTTTTGTGTGTGTATATCATACAGAACATCCCAAACAATCTTATTCATCTATGTAGCAACTTCCCAAATAGCACTCTTCCATAGCCTCCCTCTCCCCAACTGGAGCCATATACTCTGTCAACCCTGTTACTGTCCACTGTGTTGTCGGTGCCCCCAGCTGTTCCCCAGTGCTTGTCCATCCACTCAGTCTAGTCAGCCTATCGACAGTTCCTTGTTTTAGGAAGATCAGCTCTTCCTCATCTAGCAGCAATCAGTTGTCAATATTCCTTTAGATAAGATTGGGGTCTGCTGTTCATTTTCCAAGTTCTATGCTGAGTTACTGTCTAGGAGTCTCTTAGGCCACCCTGGCCAAAACTCAAAAGAAGGTATCTCCTCTCTGGCATTGTTTCCTGTTATGTAGCCTTTAGCTACACACATGGACTCTTAAAGAATTATATTGATCCCTTTAATCTTTGCTTATACTTTCCTTTGGGGTATTTAAGACCATACGGTTTGCCCAGATAAATCAATTTATTTTTACTCTTAAGGCTGTTTGAGGATCTGTTCCTCAAGGGTCACACGGGCTTGGGAGGAGCCCCTGGCACCTTTCTTTTACCAGTTACATCTATGTGAAGATAAGTCAGAGGACCTGCGTGATCATGACTGGCTTTATGTGGAAGCATGGAGGAATTGTTTCCTCTGTGCTGACCCTTCTCTTTGTAGACTGGACACTGGTTCAAGTCCATTACTATTTGATCCCATCAAATAGTTATCTTTTATGTTTAATCATCTCCAACCTGTCATTGGACCCAAGTTATTAGCATGTTTGTGACTATCTGAAATGAAATATGCATAGTATAGATTTTAGCAACTGACAAAAAAACAGGTTCTAAAACAGCTTATTAAATGGACTTTAAAGAAACTGATGATTTTTGATAAAGAAACTAATATGACGAAGAGGGTAAAAATACATAAAAGCACTGAATTAAAAAAAATGAGCAATTCTAAAGGTCAATACAAACCTCAATGGCCTTATTTTGTTTTAATCCAATAAGTTCAATTTTTGCTGCCCAGACCATGAGTTCACAAGCTATCATGAGTAGTGATGTGCAGGAGGAACTGGGAGTATTTAAGGGAGGAGGCTGTGAATATGATCAAACTACATTGCATGAATTAACAAAAATTTAGGAATCTCAGTGACTCTGAAAATGAATGTTTTTGAGATCATCACTCTTTTTATTTTTTACTATGAATAACAAATATTCATATACTGACATTATGATAATACATTTTGCAAGTTTTTCCATGGATTTCACATACAAATGTGACTATATAAGCATAAAATATGAAAGTATATCAGAGTATGTGTAAACTAGCTTGTTATATTACATAGTAATATCTTTATTACTATCTGCTAAAGATATGTTTTCATTCATATTTTCTCAGTATTTCTTGTAATATTCCATTTTGTGTTAAACAAAAATTTAAATTTTATAAGAAAGGCAGTTTATTTCAGGAGATAATATATGAAAATATCTCTAACTATGCACAACTTTAACTGCAATAAATAGTTTCACAATTTTTGAGAACTGGATTGGAGAATCTTAAGCCACCTGTACTTGTTAATTGAGTTCATCCAAAGGAAAAAAAATGTATCTTCCCTTTATTTTCATAAAAGAAGGCAGATAGATTACATCAGGTGTTTGGTATTCACCTAAGTTAGGAGTCTAGTCTCAAACATAGACCAAAAGATCTACTTTTCTTGGTGATTGTATTTCAAAATACAGTCTCTAGGTTCCAGAGATTTTTATCTCTTAAAACTGACAGTAATCATTTAAAAATATGTGTATACCAGAGGGATAAAAAAAATTTATAATTAAAAGTTACCTAAAACAAAAACTTTAAATATGGATGTTACACATCAAGACATGAAGAACATATTAAAGGAATCTCCAAGAACAGAAAGATGCTCTTAGTGACCATCAAACAAATTGTAATTAAATAAATAAGATAAAGTCATTGTATTGGCTTCTGGCTGTTTTCTTCTCTAAAACAATAGCTGAAACTTTAGGACACAGATTCTAAGCTAGCACTGGACTTGGGTGTCTATGAAGGGCACAGATCAATCAGTGACTTGAATTGTACATTATAAAGAGGAAACGTGGTTATTTTAAGCCACTACAGTTTTGAGTCTATTTCATGCTGTACTATAGTACGTAATTGGCTAACTGTTGCACTGGTGTTAAGAATACAACCTTCATAAATCTGGGATGTGACAGAGTTTTAGCAGTTGAGAGTGAAGTAAACAATGACGAGGTTAGATGGCAGTCTCTCTCAAGCACAGGCTGCATATTTGTTATCAGTTTTTATGAAATGCCTTGTGAGGTAGATTGCATGTTCAATTATTTTGTTGCTGTAGGGGAAGAGGTCAAAAAAAATAGAAAATTAGTGTTTGGGATTTTATTGACTAAAATTTATCAAGTATTTCCAGAAAGATAAGATAAGGAAAGTATTTACTTGCTGAAAAGCAGAAATGAAAAAGAGGAAAAAATATTTTTGGAACTTAGGCCTTAATGTTATGAAGCTTTAGCAGTCAGAAGCACACTGATAAAGGTTTTGGAAGACAAGACCCTGTTGAAACCCAACATCATGTCAAGATAAGAATAGAAGTACAGTTCTCTCATCTACTGCTGAAAATTCTCAGAGGATTCAAGTGCCTTAGGGCGATGATCAGATTAAGAATGTGGAGGACAGTCAAACCTCAAAATCAAATTAACTTATTTTGAGGAATTCAGGATCTTACTTTTCTCAAGAAGTCCTGGATTTCAGCTTACCTGGTTTTAATTTAAAAGCAGGGTGCAAGGTAAGAGTAATAAATTCACACACACACACACACACACATGCACACACATACAATTGTAGTTAGGAATATTTACTACCTCTATTTCAGACAAACAAGCATTAAGCAGATATTTACTCTGTTTTGAAATAAAATAGTACAAATCAAAGCTAATATATTAGTTAAAAATATTTTGATTTTTTGGAAACTTTAAACTTTCCTCCAAAATTTCTTTAATTGATCATGAGCTTATCAGCTTGAACAAATCTAATAAAGACATGCTTCTTTAAGTAATGAAGACAAGAAAAAGGAAAGAAGAAAATCCATCCCAAAATATGCCATGACCCAAATTCTATTTTTGAGTGTCAAGACTGATGGAATAAGATAAATCCAGAGGATGGTAATGGGCATTTCAATATTTACCCAGAAATCTTTCATAAATGCTGCAGATATTCCTCCTCCTCTCCCAGTGTTGAGGATATATGACTCTCCTCCTCTTCTTCCTCCTCTTCTTTTGCTTCTTTGATTTTATTTACTTTTATTTTATGTGTATGAATATTTTACATGTGCGTATATAAGAACACCACATATGTGAAATTACTGAAGAGGCTAGAAAAGGGCATAGGATCTGCAGAAATTGGACTTAAGGACAGTTGTTAGAGCCTATGTGGGTGCTGATATCCAAATTGGGTCCTCTGTCCAATAAGCCATTTTTCTAACTCTCATACTTCTGTTCTTATTTGAGACAACTTAGCTCAGATAGCCTGTCCTTATTTCACTCTTGAACACTGAGAATTTGAGGGAAAAAGATGATTTGTCCCATAGTTCGCAGTTTTTCCAGGTTAGAGAAAGAGAAAATTACTCCTATTAAAAAAAGAGCACATGGGTAAAATGGGAGTAGTTAAATGAGAGGGGGAAAAGGAGGCTTATAAAAGAATTTTGGGGGTAAATGTCAAGAAAGAGTTCAAGGGAGGGACCATAGGAGACAGGTATTATCAATGGTGAAATGGGGAGAATGCCAGTACTTTAACTAGGGAGGTACAAGGAAGGGTTAGACAAGGAGAGAGCAGAAAGATAAATAATGCTTAGGTGGTGTGAAAAAACCGATGGAAATATATTAATTCAATAACCTGCCAAAAATTGCACATAAAATATCCTTACATGAGTCCATGTGTATAGCTGAAGGCTATATAACAACAAACAGTACCAGGTAGAAGAAACCTCTCAAATTATTGGCCAGGATATTCAAAGAGACTCCGAATATTTATACAGGCTATTGCTATAACCCTTGATTGTACTATCCTATTGTTGGAGACAGTACATACTACAGACACAGGATTTAGAGCAATGAAATTAGAGCAGTCCTGTAAGCCACCCCCCTAAAAAAGCTAGCTCTCATAATTTTGGGGAATATTATGCAAGATGCTAAGGTAGAACATCAAATTGATGACTCAATTCCAGCTTTAAGGCCTAATAACAACAAAAATGACCTGCACAGCACCTCTGCTTCCTTGGCCTGCAGAACCGGCAGGCCTCTCTCCAACCTGCAGGCTTCTCTCCTGGGTAAGTCCATCAGGCCCTCTGCACCTTGGCTCACCCAGCCTCATTCACCATCCCATCTCCACCGCCAGTCTCTCCTCCTATTTTGGGTCCTGTCCCATTCCTTGACTTGGGGCCCCAGACACCTGGGGAATCACTACTGCTTCCTTATCCTTTTCATCCAGAGCAATTCAGTGCCTTCCCTGGTTACCAGGAGTACTGCTTCTGGGCCTGACCCTGCCCTCACCTCCCTCTGATTCCCTGGACCTGCAGGACCCAAAGGCCTCTCTCTGACCTGCAGGCCTCTCTCCTGGGTAAGTCCATCACGTCCTCTGCTCCTGACTCCCTCAACCTCATTCACCCTCCCATCTCTCCCCGTGGTCTCTACTCCTAGTGAGAGTCCTGTCCCATTCCTTCTCTTGGGGCCCCAGACACCTGGGGAACCACTACTGCTTCCTGATCCTCTTCATCCAGACCAATTCAGTGCCTTCTCCAGTCCCCAGGAGCACACTGGGCCTGGCCCCACCTTCACCTCCCTCTGCTTCCCTGGGCCTGCACCACCCTCCAGCCTCTTTCAGGGACGCTGGGACTGACTTTTCCTCTTCCTGATCCTTTGCACCATGACCAACCCAGCACCTTAGTGGAGTCCCCAGGCATCCTGAGGCTCCTTCCGATGCCATCTGCCTTTGCAGATCTGGGTGGCATGGCCAAGAGCTGCCCTAGAGAAGCATCTTTCCCTGGCAGCTTCCAGGCCAGTCCAACCCTCAAATTCCTGAGGAAAAAGTCTTTCCTGGAGGGATCCAGAACTTAGGAGAAAGCCAAAGAGTATCTGATCTTCATCTGACTTGAACCTCTGTGGGAACTCCTGAAGACAAAAGCAATCTGGCCACTACAATATAAAGTCAAAACAGAGAACCTGAAGCTCAGAGGAACCAACTTTTCATGCCCAAAAAGTAAACCACAAAGACACATAAAGTACATAAAAAGAAGCAGACCTAAACTTAAAGGCTTGAGTCTCCCACAAGAAATAGAAACTAAAAAAGAAATCTACATGTCAAAATCATAGAGAAAAAATAATAACATGAAAAACAAAAATAACATATCCCCACCACATGCCATTAGTCCTCTAGAGATTGCAATGAGAACCCCCTAGAGATAATGCAGGATATGGAACTCAAAGAACAATTATAAACATAATAAAAGAATTCAGTGTATTTAAAGAACACACAAAGATATCAAAGAACTGAAGGAAGATAGGGATAAAGTTCTGAAAGAATTCAGAAAAGAGTTAGAAATATTGAAGAATACTCAGGCTGAAATAAAGAAGGAAGTGAAGCACTCAGTAAGCCAATTAGAAATGACAGGAGAAAGCCTCACCAATAGGAGGAACGACATGGAAAACAGAGTATCAAGACTGGAAAATAAAGTGGATGAACTAAACGAGACTCAAGCAAAGATTATGAAAATTTTAAGAAATGACAGGAATGGAATATGCAGGAATAGTGTGACACCACAAAAAGTCCAAACTTACAAATCATAGGCATACATGAATGAGAAGAATCCCAAGATAACATCATGGACTCATGGAAGAAAATTTCCCCGAGTTACAGAAAGACATGCCTATACAAATACAAGAAGCATATAGACCACCAAACAGACAGGACCAGAAAAGAAACTCTCCATGGCATATTATAGTAAAAACACTACATATACAAAACAAAGAGGCAATACTGAAAGCTGCAAAAGAAAAACAACAAGTCACATATAAAGGAAATCCCATTAGGATTATAGCTGATTTTCCAGTACAAACTATGAAAGCAGGAAGAGCCTGGACCAAAGTATTCCCAGTTTTAAATGACCGCAGATGTCAACCCAGATTACTGTACCCAGCCAAAATGTCTATTACAGTAGAAGGTGAAAGAAAATTCTTCCATGACGTAAATAGGCTGAAGGAATTCATGTCTACAAAACGAGCCCTTCACAGAGTTCTGGAAGCAATACAAAGAGCTGAAGAAAGGAATGACTATATACCCAAGTGGTTGTGGAAAGAAATCCAATGAAAGTATAACTGTGGAAAAGTACTGCTATATCAAGAATGTAAACAGAAATAGAAATGACAGGATTCAATACTCATCTTTCATTAATAACTTTAAATATTAATGGACTGAACCCCTGGTCAAAAGACACAGACTAGGTGAATGGATTAAGAAACAAAACCCATCTTTTTGTTGTCTGCAAGAAACTCATCTCACTTTCAAGGACAGACACTATCTCAAAGTGAAAGGATGGAAAAAAATATACCAAGCAAATGGCATTAAGAAAAAAGCAGGCATAGCAATTCTAGTATCTGGAAAAATAGAACTTACACTAAAACTAATCAGAAGAGACAAAGAGGGTCACTTCATTTTGATCAAAGAAACAAAGAATCAAGAAGATATTACAATCATGAACATATATTCACAAGCTCTGGTGCACCCAACTTATCAAACAATACTACAGGACTTTAAGATCCAGATTAATCCCAACTCACTAATAGTAGGGGACTTCAGTACCCCACTGTTTCCATTAGATAGGTTAACAGAGAGTGTGTTAATAGAGAGACATCTGAATTAAACAAGACTATATATCAAAGAGACTTAACAGACATCTACTGAGTAATCCATCCAAGCATCAAAGGACGTACTTTCTACTCATCATTCCATGGAACCTTCCCCAAAATCAACCATATACTGGGGCACAAAACAAACCTCAACAAATACAAAAAGGTTGAAATATTCCATGTATTCTATCAGACCGCAATGTAATAAAGCTTACAGTCAACACTGGAAGAAGCCCCCCTAATCACCACATGAACCCATAGTGATTAAATAACACACTCCTGAATGATGAATTGGTCAATAGAGAAATTAAGAAGAAATAAAAGTATCCCTAGAATTAAATGAAAAGGACACTGCAACATAAAAAAAAAAACCTCTGGGACATGCTGAAAACATTCTTAGAGGGAAGTTTATAGCCCTAAGTGCATACATCAAAAAATCAGAAAGCACACAAATAAATGAGTTAACATTGCAACTCAACACACTGGAAAAGCACCAGCAAACGAAACTTAATCCCAGCAGACAAGAAGAAATAACAAAAAATCAGGGCAGAAATTAATGAAATTGAAACAAAGAAAGCAATACAAAGAATCAACAATTCTGGAGCTGGTTCTTTGAAAAGATAAATAAGATTGAAAGACTGCTAGCCCAGTTAACCAAAAGAAAGAAAGAGCACCTCCAAATCAACAAAATCAGATGTGAATGGGGAAACATCACAACAGACACCAGAAAGTCACAGAATATTAAAAGGGAATATGTTAAAAACCTATATGCTACTAAATTTGAAAACCTAAGAGAAATGGACAGATATCTAAAGGCATGGGAAACACCAAAACTAAACCAAGCAGAGATTAACAGCTTAAACAGGCCCATAATGCAAAAAGATATTGAAACAGTAATACAAAACCCCCTGACTAAAAAAAGTCCAGGACCAGATGGATTTACAGCTGAATTTTATCAGACATTTAAAGGAGATCTACATCCAATACTACTTAATTTATTCAAAAAAAATAGAAATGGAGGGAGAACTTCCAAATTCCTTCTATGAAGCCAGCATCACTCTAATACCAAAGCCATGTAAAGATACAACCAAAAAAGAAAACTATAGACCCATATCCTTAATGAACATAGATGCAAAAATTCTCAGCAAAATACTTGCAAACTGCATACAGACACACATCAAAATGATCATCCACTATGATCAAGTTGCTTTATCCCAGAGATGCAGGGATGGTTCAATATACATAAATCAATAAATGTGATAAATCATATAAACGGTCTCAAAGATAAGAACTACATGGTCATCTCAATAGTTGCAGAGAAGACCTTTGACAAAATTCAACATGTATTTATGTTCAAAGACCTAGAGGGAATTGGACTGGACGGAACATACCTCAACATAATTAAAGCCATATATAACAAACCCACAGCAACATCATTCTAAATGGAGAAAAACTGGCATTCCCTTTGAAATCAGGAACCAGACAAGGCTGTCCACTATCTCCACTTCCCTTTAACACAGTGCTTGAAAATTTTGAAAGAGCAGTAAGATAAGAGAAGAAAATTAATGGAGTAATAATAAAAAGAAGAGAAAAAATTATCCCTTTTTGCAGATGCATCTAAGAGATGCCAAAAATTCGACCCAAAAAATCCTAGAAGTTATTAACATGTTCAGTAAAGTGGCTGGTTACAAAATTAACCTGCAAAATTCTGTAGCTTTTCTATATACCAATAACCCAATAACAAGCAATCAGAGAAAGAGCACATGAAAACAATCCCATTCACAATAGCTGCCAAAAAAAAAAAATCTCAGAATAAACCAGACAAAAGACATTAAAGAGCTCTACAGTGAAAATTTTAAATCTTTAAAGAAAGAGATTGAGGAATACATCAGAACATGGAAGGATCTCCCATGCTCATGGGTTGGAAGAATTAATATTGTGAAAATGACCTTCCTACCAAAAGTCATTTATAGATTCAATGCAATGCCAATCAAAATCCCCATGATATTTTTCTCAGGATTGGAAAAAACTATCTTAAGCTAGCCAAAGCAACCTGAGCACTAAGAGTAATGCTGGGAGGATTACTAGCCAGATTTTAAGGTTTATTACAGAGCTATAGTCATAAAAACAACATGGTACTGGCACAAAAATA
>NW_008352267.1:10201169-10212940 GCF_000622305.1 Nannospalax galili
ACTTTTAATTGGATTTTCTAAACCAGACATCAATTGCTCAGGAAACAGGTCAAGAATCAACAACAGGACCTCATTAAACTAAAAAGCTTCTGTACATCAAAAGAGGCAATCAAGGAAGCAAACAGAAAACCCAGAGAATGGGAGAAAATCTTCACCAGTGACACATCCAGCAGAGGTTTAATAACCAGAATATATAATGAACTAAAAAACAGAGAATCAAGACAAGAAGCAACCCAATTACAAGATGGGCTAAGGAGCTGATCAGAGAGTTCCAGAAGAAAGAAGTAAAGATGGCTATGAAACATCTTAAAAATGTTCAACATCACTAACGATTAGAGTAATTCAAAATAAAACCACTTTAAGATTCCATCGTACCCCAGTCAGACTGGCTAAGAGCAAGAGAACAAATGATAACAAATGGTGGAGAGGATGTGGCAACAGGGGAACACTCACCACTGCTGGTGTGGCTACAAAGTGGTTCAACCCGTATGGAAAGCAGTGTGGAGAACTGTTAAAAAAAACTACATATGAGCCTACCATTTGACCCAGTTATACCACTCCTTGGCATATACCCAAGGAATTCATCCTATTGCAGAGACACTTGTACATCCATGTTTGTTGCTACTCTTTTCACAATAGCTAAGAGATGGAAGCAACCTAAGTGTCCCTCAATTGATGAGTGGGTAATGAAAATGTGGTTTATTTATACTATGGAGCTTTACTCAGCAGTAAAGAAAGATGAAATCATAAAATTTTCATGTAAATGTATGGAACTAGAAACTGTTATACTAAATGAAGTAACACAGACTCAGAAAAAAAATTCACATATGTTCTCCCTCATATGTGGATTCTAGAATCAGACTTTTATAAATGAGTATGTAACCAGACATAACTACAGAAACTAGGATAATGGAAAGGAAACAGGGAGGTAGAGGAAAAGGAAGAATCTGAAAGAGAAGAACAGCAGGAAACAGGCCTTAAGAAGGGAGATATGGATAAAAATTAGGTTAGTTTAATGGAGGGGAGAGGGAAGGGTATACAAGGAACCTAGGGGATAAAGGGAAAGAAGGAGCTCAAGAGAGGTAGGACCATAGGAGAAGGGTATTAGTAAGGGAGAAAGGGGGGAAATGGGGCCACTTTAAATAGGAAAACCATGATGGGTTAGTAACACAATGCTGGAGATAAACAATGCCTAGCTAGTTTTGATAACCAGAAGGAACCATATTACTCCTACAACCTACTGACAAATTATACATAGCAGATCATGAAATATATGTCTAGGTAAGTTTTATTTGAGAACAACTGGTCTTTGCCCAAGATTTATCTACATGACACACAGTAATTAAAAGTATCAGACTGGTGGAACTAACCTTCTTGGGTGTTTAACAGAAATACTTTGAGGCCTATAATAATTTAGTCAGAAGGACACAGAGAACACTTTTTGTTCCTTGCCCTCCTAGCTTCACTAGTTCAAGGGGACTATGAGCATCTCTCAAAATATCCTATAATGATGGTGGGTCACCTGTCCTCTTGATCAAGGGTTCCATGGAGACTCCACCAGATGGACTTGAACCAGTGTCCAGTCTACAAAGAGGAGGGTCAACAGAGAAGAATCATTTTCTCCATGCTTTCAAGCGAAACCAACCGTGGTGGAACAGGACCTTTGATTTATTTTCACACAGGTGGAACTGGTAAAAGAAAGGAGCCAGGGCCTCCTCCCAAGCCCATCTGACCCCTGAGGAACAGATCCTCAAAAGACCTTAAGAGTAAAAGTGAATTGGTTTATCTGGACCAACTGTATGGCCTTAAACACCCAAAAAGAAAGTATAACCAAAGATTAAAGGGGCCAATATAATTTCTTAAGAGTTCATATGCTTAGCTAAAGGCTACATACAAAGCAACAATGCCAGACTGGTGATACCTTCTTTTGAGTTGTTGGCCAGGGTGGCCAAAGTGACTCCCACATAGTAACCCAGCTTAGAATTGGGAAAACGAACAGCAGACCCCAATCTTATCTAAATGAATATTGACAACTGATTACTGCTAGATGAGGACACCCCATCAGATGGATTTCTGACAGCTGACCAGAAGGGCAAATAGTGGGGAATGGCTGGGGGTGCCAACAACACAGCAGACAGTAGCAGGGATATCAGAGTATAAGGGGTCTATTGGGGGAGGGTGGCTATGGGAAGGTGCTATCTGGGAAGTTGTTGTATAGTCGAATGAGATGGTTTTGGATGTTCTAAGTGATACACACACACACACACACACAAAATCAACAACTTTTTTAAAAATGTATTATATTTGAGGAGGAAGCATGGAAATTTATGTCATGATAATCATTAGAGCTTATAAACAATACCACTGAAATTTGCCCGATGACTTTACAGACATACACAGGCACCAAGGATCCAAGTGCAACTGATTATGACTAGTAATAATCAGATATACACAGGTTAGAGATGCACGTGCCAACATCTCAGTGTTAGTAGTAAAAACAATGAGTCTGTCTGCAAGGAACAATATATTCTAAAGTGAAATGGAGATCCTTTTTGAAGGTTAAAACATCCAATTTTATGTCTTACAGGGCTTATACAGAGTTCAATAATATATAACAGCCACTTTTGAAAGAGCTGTATGTTTGGTCTGGAAACTGTTATTGAGCATATTAAAGTTGTAATGATATGCTTCTTCTAAAAAAATAAAAAATAATATTAAAAATGTAGGAAACAGCATATCTTGAAATGGAGCTCTTCTTTAAAGGGTAAAAACTCTCATATTAAAAATTAAAAATTATGATAAAATAATAATTAGTAGATGTGAAAAACATTACCATTGAAATCTACTTGATGACTTTGTATCCATGCTCAGATGCCAAGGAGCTCAGAAAGTAACTGACTAGTAATAATCTGATATATATAGATTAGAAACGCATGTGCAAACATGTTAATGTCAATTGCATTAACAGTGAAGTTTTCTGCATGAAACTCTGTATTTTAATAATGAAATAAAGATCTTTTTATAAAGGTTAAAACTTCACTTAATTTTATGTCTTATAGAGTTTATACTAAGTACAATATTGTATAACTGTAATAATTCAACTGTAAACCTAAAAATTACAGCCAATTTTATAAGAGATACAGCCTAGCTCAGAAAATTGTTATTGAATATGTCAATGCTGATGTAATGAAATGCTTCTTCTAAATATGTGGTTATTAAATAAATAATTTTTAAAAAATGACCTGCACAACAAACTATATTGGGGCAGTAGTGGCACTTTTAACCTTGGCGTTAATCAACAGCTACATTATTGGACTTAAAGCCCCCTCAATTGGAGGAAATTCATTTGTGGTACTGTAAACATGGCCAAATATACATGGAGAGACCATAGATATTAGAGACAACCACAAGGCTGTCACGTTCCTAGAGCAATGAAATTTCTTAGTATGTGGTAAACATGGATCCTTATAATTACAGAAAAGTAAACCAGTTGCCTTGATAAAAGAAGCTTCTTTTGCAACAGACAGAAATTATTACAGTTCCACAACTGTTCACACACAGAGATTTTCTGTGAAATGCCCAACTCTAAGTGACATATCTACAATGAAACCTCTACACCTAAAGTCACAGAACATAGTGGAACAAGGGGTAGAGAGAATACTAATGCATCCATCAATTCTCATCAACCAAGCTCCCTCATCAAAAGAGGGCAATGAGCACAAAACGACACAAATGGCCAAAGTGTAGAAACTAAGTGTCTTCAGAGTGTGAGTCCTTTGACAGCACTCCTATATTAAACTCCACCCACTCAGAGCTCAGGGACCATCATGGAAGAGGGGGTGAAATGATTGTAAGTGCCAGGAGAGGTGCATGACCATATGGAAATAGAGTCATACAGGTTCCTAGTACCTTGCTCATATGAAACTACAGTAATGATGTAAGCATGTAAAAGACACATGCAATCTCAAGCAGATTAAAACCGCAAATCAAACTTTGGAAATGGGTAGAAGGCCCCAATCTTAGCTGAAGAATTATTGGCAATTGATTATGGCTGTGTGAGGAAGAGCTGATCTTCTTTAAGTGAGGAACTCTAGATAAGCTGGCTAGACCTCAGTAGATAAACCTTTAGCACTGAGGGACATCTGGAGAAACTAACTTGACCTGATAGACCTTAACACAAATGACAGAATACACGAAATCCAATTTGGGGCTATGGGAGGATGCCAGATGGGAAAGGGGTATAAAGATGATTAAGATATTCTGCAAAAAATAAAAATAAATAAAATTTAAAAAAAATTACAAAAAAGGACGTTAGTCTGTTCGTGGTGGTGCATCCCTTTAATACTAGCACTTGGGAGGCAAAGACAAAGGATCTTTATTGTATAGAGGCCAGTCTGGTCTACTTACGAGTCCAAAGATAGCTGGGACTACTGGGAGACCCTGTATCAAAAAGCGTATAAATAAACAAAAAAACTAAAAAATGAAATACATGAAAAATGTTTACATGAAGTTAAGGAGAGAAAAAGTGGTGATGTGAGTATGAGGGGAGATAGAAAAAAGGCACTGTGACATATATTTGATCAAAACATATTGTATGCACACATGAAATTCTCAAATATATTAAAAGATAACTAAATAGTTCCCAGAAATTATAGAACCTGAAGTGAATGGAAGGGCTACATGTACACGGATTTTTAGATTGTTTCCATTGAGTATGATTGATTGTATGTTATATGTTAAAAAATTAATGCACAGCGAAAATACAGTGCTGTTTGGCAACAAAATCATGACCAAAGTTTATTGGCTACTAAATAGTCCTCATCTTCCTATGCTTGCAGCCCAGCTGCATCAGTGTGTAGGATACATTGCCAAGAGACTAAAGAAGATACCCAGCAATAGCTGTCAGGCATGAGGTTTACTGACACTAAAATGTCCTTGGAACTATGCAAGCTTTTTTATCACTACTTTGGTCTTTCCTGTTTTGACAGTCTCTTAAAGAGAAGCTTCATTTTGAAATGATCAGGGAAGCAAGTTCTCTGCTTCAATAACCCTAGTTTGTACAATTACCAAAGTTCTGAGGAGACAGTGTACTTTCAGAAGACGATTTCATAGACACTGTATTTCTGGCTGAATTTCATTACTTGGTTTGTCTAGACTCTCAGGCATCTCCAACCTGTGACCCATGGCTTACATGTCCCCCAGAATAACTAGGATTGCATCCCAAACAAAATTGAACTTACTTAAAATATGAGATGTTTTTGCAAGGTTTTTGTAAGTGTGTAACTCTATTGTATGATTCTCTACCCTGACGTTTAGAGATGACAAGACAGTGTCCAAATATCAAAAGATCAGGTATAGCTCTGGAAAAGCGTTGCGAAAGAAAATAAACATCTCAGAGATGTAGTGTTTTCTATCTAACTTTCCTCAAGGATAATAAACACAGTATCATCTTGTACCAACTAGAACTTTTGAATCTGGTTTTGGCCTTTGACAATTACTTTCAAATAAAATTAGTTCAAAGATCATTTACTACCATGTCATTGTGTTGGCTTTTAACTAAATATATTGTAAAGTCACTTATAGAGAAGCTGGTGTTATTGTAAACTTGGTATTCAATCTATACCCCAACCTCTGGAGCCTATGGGTGATTTCATGGATCCTCTCCATCATAAGCACATTCCTTACATTGAACATGAAGTCAGGGAAAGATTCAAGTCCTTAATTCCTTGATAGTTTGAGGATCTATTAATATCACATTCTAATGCATTAGGGCTTAAATATGTCATTGACCTCCTTTATTCTATAATGATTTGAAAGTAGCCCTTTCTTCCTAACACTGTGGAGAAGCTAGTATCCGAAGCTTGTGAAAAACCATTCAAAATTTAGCAGAAATCATGAACTAACTGGAATTCTAAAGATTTCACCTGAGAGAAGAAAGGTTGCTAGGAGGCACAGGGGTAAGATTATTTCCCAAATTTACCTCAAAGGAAAGGCCAATAGCCGTCTCTTTTAGGATGAATGTGAAGCTTCTTTAAGACACTGTCTCTTCCACCCATCCTTGGGGACAAACTTTCCCTAAACCCAGAGAAAAATGCCTATTGGGACTGAATTTCTATTAGGCCAAAACTGGGAGATAGAAACAGGAATGACTAAACATTTTTTAAATTCTTCAATCATTACAAAGCCTAAATAATTCTAATAAGGATGGACATCAGGAGGCTACATCCTAGGTCCATCAACATGCTAGAGTATATAACCAGGGCCCTGCTTCTTTCCCTAGATGACATGATATCCTAAATTTGTAATTCACAAAGTGAAAGAGGAAAACAAGGGAGGAGAGCTAGCTTTCAAATTCCTCCACACATGAGTCCCATAGGAAAACAGTAAGAATGAGTGCTTGTCAAATAAGAGTTGTCTGAGCTGAAGAAGTGGTTATTCCAGCAAGGTAAATTAAATGGAACAAAGTAGGGAAAGGATGTCTCATTGACTCCACAGTTGGGAATTTATCTGCCCAGGATGGGGAGTGGGGATGCAGAAAAACTAGATTTGGCCTCTTGGCCATAATGAAAGTTTGGCACGGCTCTAAAGATATTCTAGTTAGTAGCTCTTGCAGGGTAGTTATGCAAATGTATAGGAATGTGCACACAGGGAAGAAGAGAGATCCAAACCTTTGAATTCTCAATCCTTCCTGTCCTTCTCTGGATCATCTCATCTCTCATCTCCTCCAATCACCAAATCTCCTCCAGTTAGAGCCTTAAGGGTGAGTAACCCCACTGAGTCATTGCACCTTAAACTTTTGCTAAAAGGGAGGAAATGCTCACACCACTTCAGTATTTTCCCTGTCAGAAGTTCTGAGCTAATTCCCTACAGCTAACTGGGCCACAGTTGCTGCTCACGCATACACAATCTGATAAGAAAGACCACCCTTTGCATGTAGTTCCCCATTTTCCTCAACCCTCTCAATGACCAGCAATTTCTTTCCATCCTACCCAGACTAAATTGGTGTCTGCACCCTTTTTCTGACAACCTCTAATACATGTCTCAGAATCATGTTTGCTGTCCCTTGGAACTACAACCTGGAAAGCGGCTGGGGATGCCAGTCTGGTCCCCTTTACATCCTACATCATCCTCTCATCAGAAGCAAGAGCCTTCTCATTTTTTCAAATGTGTGCTCTTTTCATTTCTGCCAGCTTTATAGTCTTGGTCATATCTAACCCAGTATCAATTTCTATGTCTTTAGCTAATTCAGGAAAAGGCATATTAGTCTTGTAACAAGATCATTTTAGCTTCATTCTTTTATCACCCCCACATCTAGGAATTATATACTAAATTATAAAAGGATGTTTTGGCAAAACATTACTATAAGAAGATCTCTGTGTTAGTGATATTAACTGTCCACTGAAGGTCCTTTTTAAAGTACTTAATGTTTCATTTTATTGTTTCATTTTACGTTCTCCCTAGAGTTCACTTCCTAAGAGGCTCTCAAATTCTTCATGAAGTACCCCTAACCGAAGGCCTCCCTCAGTCTATGCCCCTCATACATAAACTTGGGGAGTCTCATATGCATTACTGTGAATTACTTTGACATTTGACTGCCCTAGATTAACTTAATTAAAGAATAGCATTGCAGGGTGATCTAACTGAATTAAAGGCAATAACTCAATTTTTTTCCTTATTTTTTAGTACTTCTTTTTTTAGGTTTTGCTTGTTTTTTTTCTTCTTATTTAATTTTTTATTGAGATTTTTAAGTTCCATACATTTCCCACTCAAATCCAGACCCCCTTTCCCATCCATGTCTACCTTTCCCTATCCCCCCACTAAACCCTATGCATTCTGCCATACACTCTGGGTCCTACTCATTCAGCTGTTTGTACATAAATATCATTTTTACATAGGCTAAGGAGAAGGAGATATTTTATATTCATTTTTGGTGTGTTTTTATCAATGATTGTTTTGGAGTGTTATGCTCAATCTTTGTTTTATTTCAGTGTCAATGAAATTTGAGGATACATCAAGTAAATATAAATAAGAGGTTGAAGGCATGACAAGTTAGAGCTGTGGTTGTTAATTTTCAGTGCCATTTACTGTAAATTATATTACTTTTTAAAAACAGCACTCTAGAATTCTAATAATAAATAATGCATCACTTCAAAATTTAAAACTAAATAGAATATTAACATAAACCAATCTCTGTATCTCATGAAGTCTATGTTTATAATTTAAGTTTACATATACCCTCAGTTACACTGATAGTAATAATATGCATATAATCATATGAAATATGTGGATATGAAAATTTACATAAATAATGCAATTGGGAGCCAGAGGTGATTGCTGCCAATCATTTATGACTATATAAAATTCCATTATGTGCATCACTAAAGTGGACATGTTGTAGATTACTACTTCATTATGTTACATTAATTGAAGAAAACCACAAATTTTATGATGCTGTCTCCTCCTCCTCCTCCTCCTCCTTCCTCCTTCCCCCCCTCCTCTTCCTCCTCCTCTCTGCCTCCTCCTCCTACTCTCCTCCTCCTCCTCTCTTCCTCCTCCTCCTCTTCCTCTTCCTCCTCCTCCCTCTTCCTCCTCCTCGTCCTCCTTCTCCTCCTCCTCCTGCTCCTGCTCCTGCTCCTGCTCCTACTCCTGCATCTGCTTCAGCTGCTTCTTTTGCTTCTGCTTCTTCTTCTTCTGCTTCTGCTTCTTCTTCCTCTTCCTCTTCTTCTTTTATTACTCAGTAGTTCAGGACCCCAGCCCAGAGGATGGTACTTCCCACATTCAAGTTATGTCTTCTTTGTTTATTTAAACCTCTCTGGAAGTGCCCTCATACACCTCCCAACAGTATGCCTGTTGAGTTATTCTAAATATTTTCACGCTGACAATCAAGAATAACCATCAACCTGCTCCTACTCTAATGTTGAATAATGCTACAGTCTCTAAGAAAGTCAAGTCCACTGTGTTCCAAGTACTCCTTTGTGCATTTTCACTTATTACAAGATTCACTGAGGACTTCCATTGTGTGTTTTCATAAGTTCTGTGTAATCTTAGTCAAAGTTCCTTCTAAAACAAGGTTGTGTTCAAATCATTTATTAAGGTGAAGTAAAAATCCAAGCAATGAAATCATTCAGTGTGTTTGGGGAAATAAATTTCCCAAATGTGAATTACTGGAAAGAGAAACACAGATCAGTAGACGAAGACAATACGAACTACAGCAGTGGCCACTGCTTTTACTTACAGGTACCAAGTTTGCAATCTGAACAACCAACGCCCCTATCCCCAGCTACAGGAAAAGCACTTCCAAGGAATCCACTGGACAGTTCTTGCTTTTATCTTCCAGTAGTCAAGAATCCTGAGAATCGAAGCATTTTCTTTTTACAATATCTAGAAGCATGTACTAAATTGATTTAAGGTACCAATTATGCTTTAACATTTTCAGTGGGCATGTGTCAAAATCAAAATGCTGTACATGGCAATGATAAAAAAAGTTTAAATCAGATCAGATGAATAATGCTGTACCTTCCTTGGCATGTAGCCAATTCTCAAATCCTTATTTATGACATATCAGAAACATTCTACTTGAATAAGTCAGAGAAGTTTATCATTCCTTTCTTCAGTAATTCATGTCTCATATCATTACAAAATGTTATTTAAAGTATTGTTAGATATTGAACACTTCAAATGACCATGGTCTTAACTTTTATAAAGTATTTCATAAATTAGTCATTACTATCCTCACAGCTTTCAACTGAAATATTTATTGGCTTACATTTCCATGGTGGCTATAGCAAGTTAAAATTCTATTACAAATCCAGTGCAAATTATTCCTAGTCAACATTAGCTTAAGTAATTCTATTTAACATTTATGTCAAATGAAATACTTTTGTTTGTGATTGTTGTATGCAGTTATTTGAATTTGTAGGCTGAGTAGAGAATAATGTTATTTTATTTTGTTATGTAGGAAGTGATTCAAAAATGTGTGTTTCCCTTTTGCTTAAAATTAATTCAATTTTGATAATCATTCTTAAAATTAGCAATGAAAAAATGTTGACTAGTTGAGTAGTCAACAAATTCTTGTATCTTATAAAGCAATAAATAACAAATTTTCTTTAGAAGTATATTTTTAGCAATTAATTTTTTTATTTTATCAATTCAAAAAAGTAAGCCAGATAAAAGCTGTTTGTAATATTAAAAAATAAGATATAGTTCCTGATCTTAAGGTTGTTGAGTCTTGGACTGTTAGAGGGCAGGTTGGAGGTTAATGATTATTACCTATCATCTATTTAGTTCTGTGAATTTTTGTGCAGAGTCATTAATAATAAGATTACTCTTCTCAGTTATATTTTATACATCATGTATATTTTGTTTAACTTACAGATAAATGAAAGAGAGAAAAATAAATATTTCCCTTCATACAATGAACATAGAAATATCGCTCTTGCTTATGAAGCCCTAGACCCTAAAATTAACCTCCATGTTTCTTGGAGAAGATATGTTAAAAAATTGATTTAGACATGATATGTAGTTGTCAGCAATATACTTTTTGTATTAAAAGCAATGATTTCAAAGATTGTTCACAGCAGAAGGATGACATGACACAGTATAGTTACAGTCAAGAGTAAAAATGAATACTCACATTACTAGTCTGATTTAATTATTTCCTGGAAGTTCAAATAAGCCATAATGAAAGAGATGAAAATTTCCATTGTCAGCAGTTGACAGAATATTCTACCTTTAAACTGTAGAGAAATCAATTGAAAAGCTATTACATACAGAAATAAAATTGTCAAAAGAACCCAGATACCAAAATTACTGTTTCCTTCAATGTTCTTATCATGGTGATATTTCCACAATTATTGAAGATGAAATTATGAACTTTACATTTCTACTAAATATTAAGATTTTTTTAAGTGATACTCTTCTAAAATTCACTTGTAATAATAAACTAGTGTAAATTTAGTACAATTATGTGAAGTGAAATAAGGGAATAAATATTATCATAAATTAAAGTTGTCATTCACAGTGTTTAAAATAGTAAGATAGCAACTTAGGGTAAAAAGCATCGAAATACAGTACTTATGGAGTAAAAAGTGGCAAAGAATTACTCTGAATTTCAGTATTTTTCAAAAAACTATAATTTCCCTAAAAATTATGGTTCTCCCGTCCTCCCGTCTTACTTAAGAAAATAAGAAGGAGCCTGCACTATTATCCTCAGGCCTCTTGGGGTAAGTCTATAGCGCAGCTCTCCGCGCCGGGACTCCCTAAGCGACATTCACCCTTCCATCCCCTGCCTCGCCATTCTATACTCCTAGTTTGGGCCCTGCGCCATTCCTAGACTCGGGGCCCCAGACACCTGGGGAACCAATACTGCTTCCTTACCCTTCCCACCCAGAGAAACTCAGTCCCTTTCTTGGGCTCCAGGAGCACCACTTCTGGTCCTGGCCCCGCCCTCACCTCTCTCTACTTCCCTCGACCTGCACCACTGGCTAACTCTCCTAGCCTGCACTACTATCCTCAGGCGTCTTGGGGTAAGTCTATAGCGCAGCTCTCCGCGCCGGGACTCCCTAAGCGACAATCACCCTTCCATCCCCCCCCTCGCTGTTCTATACTCCTAGTTTGGGCCCTGCGCCATTCCTAGTCTTGGGGCCCCAGACACCTGGGGAACCAATACTGCTTCCTGACCCTTCTCACCCAGAGCAACTCAGTCCCTTTCTTGGGCTCCAGGAGCACCACTTCTGGTCCTGGCCCCGCCCTCACCTCTCTCTGCTTCCCTC
>NW_008352267.1:10216775-10217525 GCF_000622305.1 Nannospalax galili
TTTCACAGAATTGGAAAAATCTATCCTAAGATTCATATGGAAGCACAAGAGACCCCGGATAGCCAAAACAACCTTGAGAACTAAGAGCAATGCTGGGGGGATTACTATACTAGATTTTAAACTGTATTACAGAGCTATAGCTATAAAAACAACATGGTACTGGCACAAAAATAGACCCATAGACCAATGGAACAAAATTGAAGACCCAAATATGAGTAATTGCAATTTTAGCCACCTGATATTTGACAAAGGGGCGAAGAACATTAACTGGAGGAAAGACAGCATTTTTAGAAAACAGTGCTGGCAAAACTGGATCTCCACTTGTAGAAGAATGAAACTAAACCCCTATCTTTTACCTTGCACAAAAGTGAATTCCAAATGACTCAAAGACCTCAATATAAAGTCTGAAACTCTGAAACTCTTAGAAGAAAACGTTGGGAAAAACCTACAAGATATAGGTGTAGGAAAGGACTTTCTAAACCAGACAACAATTGCTCAAGAAACTAGGTCAAGAATCAACAAATGTGACCTCATTAAACTGAAAAGCTTCTATACATCAAAGGAGGCAACCAGGGAAGTGAAGAGAAAACTCACAAAATGGGAGAAAATCTTCACCAGCGACACACATCCAACAGAGGTTTAACATCCAGAATATATACAGAACTCAAAAAACAGAGAATCAAGACAGGAAGTAACCCAATTAAAAGATGGACTAAGGAGCTGAACAGAGAGTTCTCAAAAGAAGAAGTA
>NW_008352267.1:10219819-10228548 GCF_000622305.1 Nannospalax galili
AAAAAAAAAAGAAAATAAGATGGCTGAGATTTCACATTTGAAAGACAGTAGAGCATTCTTAGCTGTTTGAAAACCAAATTATGTCATTCTTTATTTTTCTAAATACCTCACTGCTTTGTATCCTGTGCCCAATTATTTCTTTAAATAGGTACAATAGATTGAGTTGTCTCTGATGGGTGAGCGACAGTGATTATATTAAGATCAGTTGTTACTGTCCTAACCATTTTGCCTGTGAAAAGAGTTCACTCCAGGAAATTCACGTCATTTTTTCACATTTTAAAATTTTTATACATATTAGTGTTTAGATTAAAAAGCCAGTATTTTATGCTACTCCAAATCTTGTCAACAAATAAGTGGATATTTTTTTCTCTATGTTTTTTTCATATAAATTGTTCATTTTAATAGAGCAACAATCCTTCCATTTCATTGAGAAATTTTATATATTTATATATGAGTGAGAAATTCTATAAAGTCTTCTTAATGGCTATAACTATGTATATAACATCTTTTCATTAATAGGTTATGTTCCATTTTTATATGGACCCCTTTTATATGTGTATGTCTCATTTAGTTTGGAGGGTATCAATAAATTAATTATATTCCATTTGCATATATTCATTATTTTCTCTTTCCTGGGGGAATAAAAATGTCTCATAACTATTGCAAAACTAATAATAGTAGCTATGTTTTTGCTTTAGACAACACACTAAAGGAGATATTTTAGATGATTTTATAAAACTTTTCCTCTATCTTCATTTCTGTTCCTCAGTAAGGTTAAATGTTTAAATGGGTCATTTTATTCAAGTTTTATCATGATTTTTTTTCATTATTTTTATTTTATGTCTATGCATGTATTGCCTGCATGTGCACTCCTGTCCTGCAATACTCATGGAGGAGAGAAGAGGATTTCAGATCCCCTGGAACTGGAGTTACGGACAGTTGTTATCTGCCATGTGGGTGCTGAGATTTGAACTCCATTCTTCATTTTGTTTTTGTATTTTTTAAAAAATGAGCTTTTGTAATTTTATTCAGTTCAAAATCAAATTTAGACTTCCTTCAAATCTATGGCCTCCCCAGCTCCCCACCAGACCTCATGTGTTCCACCAGGCATGTTAAGTCCCATTCAGTCAAGCATTTGTACCACATGTCCTTCAGAGCAAATTTGTCCACTGGAGTCTAGTCAGCCCATCTAGAGATCATATGTGAGGCATACTCTCCCTCACCCAGTAGTAATCATTCTCCAGTAGTTCTCAGGCTATGGACACCTGGCCACCTATTTCTCTCCTCTCCTCTGGGCCCTTGTTTAATTGAGTTGGCATGTGTCCTGTGCTCAGTGTCACCATTGCCACAAGTTCACATGTGCAGGCTTCCAGTTGCCTCTGCTTCGCTATGTTCATGGACCAGTACTAGCTCTTACAGTCTTTACACCCATTCTTCCACAATGGTTCCTGAACAGTGGGTGGGTGAGGTTCAATATAGGAGTGCTATCCAAGGATGCAAACTCTAATGTCTCTTATTCTTTAGAGCTTGACCAGTTGTGGCCTTCTGTGTACATCACACTCTGTTGTATAAGGAAACTTTACTGGTGAGACCTGAGAGATGCATTAGTTTTCTCTCTACCCCTTGTTCCTCTATGTTCCATGAGCCTTAGATGTAGAGGTTCAACTGGAGATGTGTCACCTAGTCCTTGGCATCTCTCAGTCATATTGTCTGTATCTAACCAGTTGTAGAATTCTGAAGTAGTCTCCATCTGTTGCAAAAAGAAACTTCTTTGATGAGTGTGTACAGTATGCTTATCTGTAAATATAAGGATCCATATTTAGCATATGTTAAGAAATTTCATTTTTCTAGAGATATGGAAGAGATAGAGTTTTCTCTAGGACCTATGTCCTCTTCTGCCATGTATTTGGCTGTATTTGCAGTGCCACCCACCAGGTCACCCCCATTGAGAAGGTTTTAAGTCCAATTAGATAGCTGTTGATTGCCCCTTAGATAACAGTGCCACTACTGCACCAATACAGATAGTTTTCCATGTCAGTCATGGTTATTATTCTTTAAGAGTGTGTTGGACCACTGATTGTTTTTCTTCCCTGGTAGTTTGTGTATTATCATCTAGCATTATGATAGCTCCATTGCTCCAAGTCCTGTATCCGAAGTATGTCCTGTCTTCAGAGGTAGGGTCTTATCTACTAGTTCTGGGAGATAACCAAGAGATTGGCAATAGCCTTTGCTATTTTGGGAGTCTCCTAGACCACTCTCATGAACCACTCAAAGGTTGGTCTCTTCTGTCTAGCACTGGTGAAACCCAATATTCTGAAAGAACAGCCAGTATTCTTAAACGTTGAGCCATCTCTCCAGTCCCTATTCTGATATTTGTATCTATTTTTACTATTATTCAGCAACATGCTTGTTTCTCTCTTAGTTCTGTACATTAAAATTTTAAGACTAATTGAATGAACAAGTTTTGTCCCATTTGCCTTCAATTATGATTGATAGTTTGTTGGGTACAGTAGTTTGGGCTAGTATCTGTGTTTTTTCTCAGCACCTAGAACATCCATCTAAGGTCTTCTGGATTTCGAAGTCTCCATTGAAAAATACGTTCTAATTCTGATGGGCCTGCCTTTATGTGTGACCTGATCTTTCTTACTTTCGGTTTTGACTATCTTTTCTTCTGTGCATTTAGTGCTTTGACTATTATATGATATCAGGAGTTTCTATTATAGTCCTATTTTTTGGTGTTCTGTATTCTCTTTGTACCTTGACAGACATGTTTTTCCTGAATTTGGGAAGAATTTTTTTCTGATTTCTTTGAAACATTTTCTCTGCCTATAACCTTAACCTGGATTTTTGAATCTTCTATTCTTATGATTCATAGGTTTGATCTTTTCATAGTGTACCAGGGTTCCAGCATTTTCACTTCTACATGGTAATCAAGATCTGATATTTTATATTCCACTTAGTCACAACTTTTGGTAGGCCTTACTCTGAGTATTTCATTTGAATTTCTGGATTTCATTTGGAGTTTTATTTCATTTTTTTTCTTCAAAGATTATACCTCCATTAAATTTTGTTTTCATATTTTGAATAGTTCTCATTATTTCGTTCAACTCTGTGTTTTCGTGGTTCTCGTTCCAGCACTCCTTCATATTTTCTTTGAGGTTTTGAATGTTTATTTATTAAAAATATGTTTATTTATTTTCACTTTTTATATGTATGAGTGCTTTACTTTTATATAAGTGCACCATATGCATGCAGTACCTGCATCAAATCTCCTGGAACTGGAGTTAGGACAGTTGTTAACCACCATGTAGGTACTATTACTCAAAACATAGGTCCTCTGCAAGAGCAGTCAATTCTGTTAACCACTGAGCCATCTATCCAAACCTTTGAATATGTTATTTATTGATTTTTGCAAGCACTATTTGTGTATTTTCTAAGTTGCTTTCATCAGAAATATTAATAAGGGAGTAATTTTGGAGGTGTGTGCTGTATAGCTTTAGTGTCAACTTGACACACATGGGTTGAGGGAGCATCAATTGGGGAATTGCCTCCATAGGACTGGCCTGTGGCCATGTCTGTGGGGCATCTTCTTGATTGTTGTGTGATATGGGAGGGCTCAGCCCACTGTGGGTGGTGCCACCCCAGGGAGGTGGGCCTATGTTGCATAAGAAAGCAGGCTGAGCAGGGGGCAAGGGAGCAAGCCAGTAAGCAGTGTTCCTCCATGTTCGGTGCTCCAGCTCCTTCCTCCAGCTTCCTGCCCTGAGTTCCTACCTTGGGCTCCCTGATGGACTGTGATGCGAGAGTTGTGAGATAAACCCTTTCCTCCCCAAGTTGGTATTGGTCAGACTATTATGTCACAGCAACAGAGAAATAAACTAGGACAAGGTGTCATATATTCTTGGTTTTGCATGCTGGCTGTGTTTTGTAGGTAGTGCTTTTTGTATGGGTATCAGCTCAACCATTTGTTTAGTGGGTGTTTATATCTCTATGTTATTACTTCATCTTGTCACATTGTACAATAGCTAACTGGGATTCTGATCCAGTCTTGGGGCAATTTGCTGTTGATGTTCAAATGGGTATCAAACAAGATCCTAGACCAGCTAGAGCTAGGTGAAGCTTGTGATCTGAGGAGAGTTAGGATCCTCATAGCCAAACATCAGGAGTCTGAAGGAGCTGCAAAGAATTCATCTCCATGTAGCAGGGGTGAATGGAATGGTGGTGAGAGTCTGAGATCCCTGTCTGGAGAGGGGGACAAGTGGGAAGGCACAGAATATGGTCCTCAACCAGCAGGGACAGGAATTAATACATAATAATTGTAGCAAAATTACAGTAGACTTGTCAAGTTTCACAAAAGAAAAATCCACTTAGAACTTTGAAAACTATTTCTTTGGATTTATAGTTTACTTTGTTGACTGTTTCTATCTCTACAATAACAACTGAGAAATATGTCTTTCCATTAAATTACTGTATTAATGTATGTTATGGTTCATAAATGAAATTCCATCAAATCCTCATGCATTGGAGGCTTCCTTCTGACTTTGTGGTGCTAGTTTGAGAGGCTTAAAAATCTTTAGGTCCTGAGGCATAGTTGAAGGAAGTAGGTCACTGATACTGGGTCATTTGGGTCCTTGGCACTGGTATCCTCTTGTCCTTCTCTGCTTTCTTTCTACCTTCACCCTACTGGAGCAATGTATTTATGTTCATGGGGGTCAAGAAAATACAATTTGAAACCTCTGGAAACATGAGAAAATATGTTTCTGGATTTATGAAATTGGGGAGTAAGTAAAGGCACTGGTAGCAAGCCTGATGACATGAGTTCAGTCACAGAAACCCAAATTGGGTAAAGAGAGAATCAACACTTACAGTTCTCCACTGACCTTTGAATACACACCCTGGCATGCACGGACATATATACCCATATGCAGATATGCATATGTACGTATGTATATATATTTATATATATAAAGCTGTATATATATTTAATAAACCTGTGTTTCATTCTTTAAATTGTTTTTCAAATACTTCGCTCATATCTATATTAAACAGTTATCACATTGATATCATACAAACGTGATCATTACTACAACTGAAGTTGACCACAAGCTTTTAATCTTTTCCCACTAGTTTTAGGAAAGAATATGCAAGAATTAGGGATTTTGAGTTGAAGATATGCCATAATGTTCAGTATTACATACATGATTTGAGCAGAATGCCAAATGCATGGTAGAAAATTAAAAAAAAAAATTATTAGTTGCTTCTGTGTTGTTCTAAAAACCTAACTTAAAGGAGAAACTACCTCATTAACTTCACATGGGTTTTGTCCTTTAATGTATGTCCATAAATAGATCATTGGGTTAACAAAAGTCTTTGGTGGATGAGAGTTGTTTATAGCAGAACAGGAAGCCAAGAGTGCTAAAGGAAACCACCACGGCAAATATCCTCTCAAGAACAATGATTTCCCAATTGTAGTGTTTCAGTGAAGATTCACATGCCAATGTGTCCAGATTTTCCAAAATTGTGCATCTAGCACAAGCTCTCCCATTTCTTGTCTATGCTATATTTTATGTATGTTCTAAGATATTGTGGAATATTGTGGGAAACACAAAATGAACACATCTATTAAGTGGGTAGGAAAAGCCATGGCAGTCTCATATTCAAGCTGTGGCATAGCTTTTGCTAACTGATTTTACCCAGGTTTTTTTTTTTTTTTTTAAAAAAAAGCTTTATTTTAAAATTTTGGTTACAGTTTCATTTTTACTTAACAAGTCTACTGTATAATCTCTCAGGATTAAACAAACAAACAAACAAACAAACAAACAAACAAGAGTCTAAGAATTTAACAACAAAAGTTTGTCAGGGCAGGGCACAGCTGCCCTCTCAGGTAATAGGTATTCCAGTTTACCACCTAGGTTCAAAACAAAATGAATCTTCATATGTTCTAAATGAAATCATGTACAACCACCATCTTTATCTATGCTTGTTATAACTTTCAAACACAAAGCTTCAATTTAAGCTCTGTGTTTGAAAGTTATAACAAGCATAGATAAAGATGGTGGTTGTACATGAGCTGATTTAGAACATATGAAGATTCATTTTGTTTTGAACCTAGGTGGTAAACTGGAATACCTATTACCTGAGAGGGCAATTTAGAATCTGGAACATTCTTCCATCAAAGGGGGGAGGGGGCAATTCAGTCCAATGAGTGTCTCAAGATCTTCATCGCTTGTTTGCTCCACTTGTGTTCTCTTTTCAGTAACTGGATTAATGCTTTGAGCCCAAAATGAGATATATTTTTTTATTACTGTAGATTACACGTTGTTTGGTGCTCAGTTTCCATTGGTTCCTCTTGCTTTCGTCTCCGCTCTGTGGCTTCTTTCTCGTGTTGACCTTTCAGCATGTTCCTCCTGTGAGCAGTCTGGACGGTTCTTCCACCCTTTCTCTTCTTTTCACCTTCTTGATCATCTCCTTCTTCAGAATCAGAGACTGATGTAACCCCTGGTTTCGCTAAATTTTTCCGTTTTGATTCAACTTCTTTCTTTGTCTCTTTCTTATCTGGTTCTTTTCTTGGCTTATCCTCTTCCTTTTGGCCTTCTTCATCCTTTTTAAGCTGCTTTTTAGGTTGTTTTTCCTCTGGCCCCTTTTTCTTTTGTCTTCATCAGAAACCATGTCACTCTCTGAAGGACAGGGCTGTTTTACCATTTTAGGTCTGCCTCTTGGTTTTGGAATCTTGACTTCAGTAGCTGCAGTCCCTCCTCTTTTAGGACTTGCTTTCAGATGAACAGACGCTATGGCTGCTGTCACCGTTCCTGTCTCTTCCGTTTCTCCTTGTTTCTTTGCCTTTCTCTTTCTTCCTCGCCTGGCAGCTTTTGGAGTAGTTATGTCAACTGATTTAGTCATATCTTCATTGCTGGCTTTTTCTTCATGATCAGTATCTTCCTTTGAAACACTAGTTTCTTTTTCTTCAACTTCAATATCAGATGATGTGTTTGACTGTTTAGTTGATGCCTGCTGACTTGAAAATTTCACTTTTGGATTGTTGTCTATCTCCCATAAACCTTCATTAAAACCTTTTCTTTTATTCGGCTTGCCGTACTTTTCCTTATTTTCAGAGTAAGGAAATATATCCTTAGGTCCTAAAAAAGCAGTCTCATGAGTTCCAAAAAAGAAAATGAGTAGTTTGTTTGTGGGTGGCTTTACAGCTCCATCAGGAACTTCATCCACGGGGGCCGGCCAATGAGGATACCCTTTCATCTTGGCGAAGATGAGGTCCCTGGGTTTGAAATCGGGAGTCATGTTTCGGGTCCGACGCGGGGGTCCTCCAACCAGGAGAGCGGCGCGAGGCAGCGATCCTAGGATGCGAGCGGCAAGGGCCCGCGCGGGGGAGGATGCCTTGGGTGTCTCGACGAGCCAGCCGGGCTGCGACGCTCTAGCTGCTAGCTGCGGGACGAGCTGGCCGCCCCCACGCGCCTCTACGCCGGCCACCTGCGTCACCAGCTGCCGCAGAGGCGTCTCAGCCCTGCGAGCTGCAACCGCCACAGCCACTGTCGCCTTTACCAAGGTTTTATACTATGAATTGTGCGCCAAAAGCAATGTATAAAGATGGTTTTTAATTCATTTTGTCCCTAGAAGTCCATATTAAGTTCCTTAAAGAAAGTAATGATTTACAAAGATAATGTCATCATTAAACGGAAGCCAGGTACTTTTCATCACAAAAATCGAAAGAGGTCATCAGGGCATGTCAAGCCAGACTCTATATTACCTCCTCCCTAGTTCCTCCTCTGCATGTTCTCTTCTCAAGTAGTTACCCTCTTCTTTTTTTTAAATTAATTTTATTGAATTTTTACATTTATTTTATTCTTTAACTTTATTGAATTTTTTGTGTATTTCATACAGAATATCTCAAACAGTCTTACTCATCTTTATACCTTGGTCCCCATTAGCATCCTCCCATAGTTCCACCTTCACAGAAGCACATATACTGTGTCATCCCTGTTAAGAGTCACTGTGTTGTCAGTGTCCCCAGCCATTCCCCAGTGCAAGTCCATCTACAGAGTCTAGTCAGCCTATCTAGAGTCCCTTGTTTTAGAAAGATCAGCACTTCTTCATCTAGCAACAGTCAGTTGCCAACATTTGTTTAAATAAGATTGAGGTCTGCTGTTCATTTTCCCAGTTCTATGCTAGGTAATTGTCTTCCTGAGTTTGAATGGGACTTGTGTATCCTGAAATTTGCAAATAAATGGATGGAGCTAGAGAGTGTTATGCTAAGTGAAGTAACACACGTGTGGAAAAGCAAGCAATGTGTTTTCCTTCATTTGTGGATTATAGCACAAATATATGCATGTGTAAAATCTGATGTAACACTAGAAGCCAGGTATACACAAAGGATGCATGGTGGTAAATGAAAAGAAACAACTTGAAATGGGGAGAGATGAGGACAGATGTTACCTGAGGGAGGTGGAAAAAATGGGAGTAATCGGCAGGGAAGAGAGGAGGGAGAGACATGCAAGGGACCATGGTTTGTGAAAGCAAAGGAAGTCAGGAAAAGAAAGATGGTGGGAGTCAGGACATATTGGGGAAGGGTGGGGATAATGGGAACACTGTAACTAGGAGAGAGGAAGGAGGGAGGCCAGATGGGAAGAAAAAAGAAGAGAGATGAGTGAATCTTGGGTGCTAGGAAACTTAGAGGGAAATGTATGCCCTAGAAACCCTATGAGAAACACACAGAGTGT
>NW_008352267.1:10228563-10253528 GCF_000622305.1 Nannospalax galili
CAAGGAATACAGTGCTGGATAGAAGAAACCTCCCTTAGAGCAACGAACATGCTATACAGCACTCATCCAAAAAACTTTTTGCAACAGATTTAGGCTACTGCAGAGTTGTACACACACCTGGGACACGCCAAGTGCTAGGTGACATTTCTGCAATCGAATCTCTACAACTAAGGCTCATGGAGCACAGCAGAATAAGGGATAGAGAGAAGGCTAAAGTACCCCTCAACTCTCACCAGTGAGGCTTCCATGTACACCACAGTGTGATGTACAAAGAAGGCCACAACTGCCCATATTTCAGAGAATAAGAGACTGTAGAGTGTAGGATGGAACTCCTTTGTGGAACTTCACCCACCAGTGCCTCAGGGACCATTGTGGAAGAGGAGGCAGAAAGACTATGAAACCAGGGCTTGTTCATGAACCTAAGGAGGTAGAAACTTCAGGACACTGGAGGCTCACTCATGTGAATCTGTGACTGCAGCATGGACCCATGTCATCTCAGTTAAACGAGGACCCAAAGGGGAGGTGAAAAATATGTGGTGGGCCAGCAGTAGATTAAGAACTACTTGAGACTGATTGCTGCTGGGTTAGGGAGCATATGACTTATATATGACCACTGGATTGGCTGACTAGACTCCAGTGAACACATTTATACTGAAGGACATTTGTGTACAAACACCTGAATGAATAGGACTCAGCATTTATGTCACAGTGCATAGGATTTGGTGAGGGGATGGGGAAGGCATGGATGGGGGAGTGGTTCTGGAGTCAAGTGGCAAATGTTCTATGAAATTTAAAAAACTCAATAAAAAAGTTTATATTCATTCATGAGAAAATCTGAAATATGTTTGTCTGTCATATTCTGCTTAATGTGACAATCTGCCATTCCATCTATTTTCTTGGGAATGTCATGTGTTACTTCTTTTTTGTAACTGAATAACATCTATGTTATCAAATTTTCTTTATTCATTCCTCCCAAAATAAACAATACAGGCACCACTGCTGTACTGTATATACCCCAAAAGAATCAATGTCTATTCTAAAATCTGTTTTCATTAATTTTCTTTGACAGGACTCTCTTGTCTGTATAATACAAGCTTTAAGAAATGGTGTTTTTATTGTTTGAAAACAGTATAATTTAGGATGTATTCCTTTAATTTTTGAGTTTTATAAGAATATAATATTGTAGAATAGTTACTTCAAGAAAGTTTTCATTTAAAAAAATTGGAGTTAGTTAAGAAATCAGTCCAAGAATTAAGAATGGTCATCAAGGGAAACATGGGAAAGGGTAAATAAGTACTATTGTCCATATATGCTTGCAGATTTTTGAGAGTCGTCTAAATTATTACTTTTTTTTTTTTTTAATCTTTTTGAAGCAGGGTCTCCCTGTAGCCCTAGCTGTCCTGGAGCACACTATGAAGACGAGGCTGGCCTTGAACTCACAGTGATCCTCCTGCCTCTGCCTCCCAAGTGCTGGGACTATAGGCATGCACCACCACACCAGGCTTAAACTATTACTTTTTTAAAGTGAAAACAAGAATTATATTTACAATAAATTACCCCAGAAGGAAATTTGAGCCGTAAATGGAGTTGGCAGGTGTCTATGAACTATTTTGTAATTCTGATGTCAGTCAAGAAACTAAATAAAATAATGAAAATCCCCAGCAAAATGTCACTGTATATCTCTTGTTGGTGTTAAGATGTAGCAAAGTTCATATCTGTGATCCAGAGGGGAACTTTCATAGCTTTATAAACCATGTGAGTGACATGTTTTGCTTTAGGCTGTATGAGCCTAATGAGAAAGCAGCCTGTAGTGATGTTCGAAAATAGACCTTTAAGATTGCTTTTTCCCCTACAAATATATTTTATTTGCATTTGATATGATTCCAAGTCTCGAAATGGAAACACAAAAAAGGAATTATACCAACGGCCATTAACAGATTCATGTATATTGTTCCATTGTTTAAAAGAATATGTAAGTTGTACATTTCACTTTTAGTCTGAAAAGTTTCTTGTTTTTCTTAAGCAAACATTGGAGACACTTGTTTCTTGAAATAATCTCATGTAGTCCAGACTAGTCTTCAGTCTGTATGTAACCAAAGATGATCTTGAACTCCTGATCTTAAAGACCCTAACTCCCAAGTGGTGGAATTATAGTCATTTGTAACTAGGCCCATGTAGTTACATCTTTATTTAGTTCATTATTGCTTGTTTACCTTCTTTGTTAGCATGGAAACAATAGCTTACCTAACAAAACGTTTGTGATAAATGAATAATAGTCTACAGTCCCAGCTGTGGCACGGGGAAGATTGATCTTTGTAGTACATACTGGATAATGCAATATCCTTGATAGTTTATTTACCAGTAACAAAAAATATGTTTCAAAAAAAAATGGAATCACATATAATATGTGATCTTAGGACTGGCTTGTTTCATTTAGCTTGTGTTTAAACATTCAGTAATATTGTACCTTGTTTCAGTTTTTTTAAGTTAAATAAAACTTTATCTTATGTATATGTCATACTTCGCTTATCTGTTGAAAAGATAAAGAACCTTTGTTTCGTTTATTCTAACATTTGGTTATTGTGAAAAATGGTAAAATTACTAACCTCCTAAATCTTAAAGGGGGAATCTTTTTTTTTTAAATTTTTGTAGGTTTGTACAAAATAGTTGAATTGTTGAATCCTCATTCTTTATTTTTAAACAATTGTTTTAAAATTGTTCGATCATTTTACATTTCACATAGAAATATATAAAGAATTTCCATTTCTTTCACTTGTGCAGTATTAAATTCTAACACAAGCTATTTTTAACAATTACCTTAATGAGATAAAAGTAGTTATCTCATTATGGTTTTAATTTTCATTTTCCAGGTAACTAAGTAATCTGAATATATTTTCATGGTTAGCTTTCCATTTACATATCTTCTTTGGAGAAATATCTCTTCAGATTCCATACACTTAATTTTTATTACCTTTTTACTATGAAATGTAGAAAATTCTAATTACAACTCCTGATCAAAATGCTGATTTTCCAAGAGTTTCCTGTTGTGAGTTGGCTTTGAAGCATGCAAAGTTTTAATTAGTTTAAATCTAATCTAGTTAGTGAAATTCTCCAACTTTTTCTTTGCCTTTTTGTTGTAATTTCTAATAATATATATTTAATACACATAGAATCTTGCAAACATCTAGGAAATTACTTTAAAGTGTTTGGCTGGCCATCTAGATTCACATATGATTAAGAAGGGGGTTTATGTCTTGCTTTTATTTAGAATGAAACAAACCATATTTAATGTCTTCAATCTATCCTTGTCAGTTTTTATATTTGTGTCAATTGTCTATGAATAGATGCTCCAAGAAGAGGGAGTTGTTTGACTTGTGTTGAAATAATAGCTTTTAGACATAACTATCAAAACCTCCTGTGACTTCTTACAACATCAACAAATTTTAATCTATTTGTTGTATGATGTAGTGAATAGTTTATCACTCTCAAAATACCATATTATCAATTTTTATAACTAGTTAAAGTAACAATAATATTTTAAAAGTATAATTATTAATTGGTTCTATAAGTGGTAGAGTGAATTTGCTTTCACTGTAAAGTTTTAAGTAGAATCTGGGGAATATTCAGAGACTTTGAGTTCAAATATTTGTAATTAATTTTAAACACCATAAATCTCTTTGCTGATAAATTGTCCTGATATAAAAGAATCACATTTATAATTTACTTCACAATGCAGCTAATTACATAAGCTAAAGTGCCCCGGCCTGCAGGGTGGGAGATGGAGACTCGAACTCCCAGGGACCTGGAATGATGGGACAAGAGACACAAAGAATGACAGCAAGACAAAGAACTCTGATCAAGCTGCAAAAGTTTATTTTTCCACGGGGATTCTTATACGGTCTGAAGTGGGAAATTAGCTGGGGAAGGGGAAGGGAAGGTGTTGTCTCAGTGGGTTAATGAATGTCCCTTAGGATGAGGGGAACAGGCGCCATGAGTCTTGTTGCAGGATAAGGAAATTGGTGGTTGCTCAGGCTTATCTTGAATCATTAGAAAGGTTGCCCTTCTTAGAGGGCAGGGAGGACTGATCAGCAAGTTCTCCTGAGGCTGGTTGTCCTTGAGGGGAAGGGAGGGTTGCCAGGCAGCATAATCTCCCACATCTCCCCCTTTTCTGTTTATAAGTAAAAGCCATGAGAATTAATAAGAGCCATGAAAATTATAACCCCTAGGGAGTTGTGCCTGTCTTAGGTTGGAATGATCATCCCCAGTTTACACGCCCATCATGGGGTTAGGCAGCAGCTCAGGTGGCTTTCCTGTGTTTGGTGGTTTTTTGGGGGGAGTCACTCTTGTACCCATCATTGACTGTCCAACTCAGCTCTCAGGGGATGTGACTGAAAGCGTCACCATAAGGTATCATTTCATCATGGACTCCATCTTGCAGGTCCAGGCGATGATAGTGTACCTGTATAGGCCTTGCTAATAGGACATCTACTTGCTTTGTGATCAGAGCGACAATTTTGTTGAAAAGATAGGGCCCCAGAGACAACACCAGGAGGAGAAAAATTACTGGTCCAAGAAGGGGGAGGAGGTAAGGGGCCCAGGAAGAGGCAGAGAACGAGAACCAGCTGTTTTGTTGTTCTCGTTCCTTTTTTTTTGTTTTTCAAGCCCCTCTAGGACTTTTTTCATGCCTTCTTTAACATCTCCTGTTTTACTAACATAAAAACACCATTCCTCTTTGAGGGCGGCACATAGCCCTCCTTGTTGTAGGAAAAGTAAATCAAGTCCCCGTCTATTTTGGAGGACTACTTCAGAGAGGGAATCAAGAGAATTAGCAAGATCAGTTATTTCCTTTTGGTAGTCTCAGATATCCTCGTCAATGGTGGCACAGAGCTCTGAGTATCTGGAATTAGAACATAAGAGGTGATGCCTGTCCTGGCACTTACTGTGCTGAGACCAAGGAGAACGGAAATTGTGATGGCGGTAATAGGTTCCCTGCATCTCCGAGGTAACGTAGGGACTGAAGGCTAATTCCATCTGTCAAGAAAATCTTCATTAGAGTTATAAGTCATGTGAGGAATGAGTATTATAGCTACACAAAACTCAATATGATTTGACTGAAAGACTATTGTGGACAGACATGGGGTGAGGCTGCTGGTGCAGGCCCACCAAGTATTGGTGGTGGGGAGGACGTAAGCATAAGTCTGATTAGGCTGAAGGGTAGTATTACAAAGGTGGGAATATTCGGCAGGGTGTGTTTTGGAGGAGATACAGGTCCCGAGGCCATAAACCTGTGTGAGAGTTATAGCCGATATCCTATTTGAGTGCCATGGGCATTGATTAACATCATTAGTATAGGTAGGAATTATAGGGACCACAGCATCCTCATAAAAAGGGGGCTTGGAATTGTAACAAAGCCAGCAGTCTCCAAGAGGGTTTGGAAAAAGTATCATTGAAGGTACAGACTGTTTGAGTGACCAGACTAAGGACTAGATTTTTTGTAGGGATGGGCACATGATGTGGAGGGGCAGAGGGAGGAAAGGTAGAAGAGGGGGAGGGAGATATATTGGGGTTTGTTGTTTGATCAGGCTGAGCAGTAGACACTCGGGCAACAGTGGGAGGTGTCCCCAACTTTGGTGTTAGCATGGGTGTTAATATTACATTAGGCCCGATAGCAACTGGCATGTGTTGGTTAATAGGTTCTTTGAGGAGCTTAATAGAGAATAAGACTCCATCATACCCAGGCTTATATATTCGGATTCCCCATTCATATCCTTTATCCCAATTAGTGGCTTCTTTGCCCTTAGCCATGAAGGTAATTACAAGGGGGTGACACCAGCCTTTGGTAGGGAAATTAAGTTCACATTCTTCATTAATATAGGGAATTTGAGAGTGTCTATAGGCGGCTTTGAGGGTAATATAATCCCAGGAAGAAGATGGCTTCAAATAGCCATCACCCATATTCTCACAGCCCCAGGATGCACAATAGTAATCTCCAAAGCTGCCGCATCTGTGAAGAAAGGATCAGTCTCTATGGAAACCAGGGCAGACATATAAAGCATGTTTGCATAGCATAGAGCAGCATTTATAATTTGAACAGCGGTGTAAGCTGGTCCAGGGGAGATGTCAATATTGGGAGCTTGTGTTTGGTTAAATAAGAGCTCCACTCCCCAAGGCGCATGGGCCCCCAGGGCTGTTTTACAAAGGTCAGGAGTCAGGGCTGTCAGCCACCAGATTTCAGGAGTAATTTTGGAAATGGACCAGATAACGTCTTTTCTTTCTGAGAGAACCATCCATGTAAAATTCTAGGGAATGTGTGGTGATTAAGGCAGGCTGAAAGCCATTACAATCACTGGTGTTATCAGGGTTGCGGTTAAAAAGGGGGGTGTCCACACCTCAGCTTTTCTGGAGCTCTTCTAGGAGGTCCAGAAAATTAGCATGTTGGTGGAGGTGACAATTGTACCAGCAGCCAGGACAGTGATGAAAACCTTCCACCCAAAATATTGCATTCTGAAAGAAAGAAGAGATAGAAATACCTCAAAGAAATACCTCAAAGGTTTTTTTTTTTTTTCCAACAGGACGATTTATTTTAGAATTTAGATGGTTTTTATACATCCCAAGGAACTAGCAGTCACGTGGGATATGACAGTCACATACAAAGATTTAGGGCACAAAGAAACAGGACATTTAGTCTGTTAGTTGGCGCCAGGATTCTTAAACTTTTACTCAAGGTCATCAAGACTGGGTCAGGTCCTTTCCACTGTGAAAGGTCCCGCCATCTGACCAAGGCATGTTGATGTTGGGTCGTGGGGTGCCAAAGGCGATCTGTGGCGGATTTTCCATCACTGTCCAGAGTCATAAAATTGAGTACAAAGAGGGAATGATGGAGGATACTTCATGGGGTGCCGTGAGAGTCATAAAAGTGTCCTTTTTTTAGTTTATGGATCATTGATTTAAGTGTTTGATGAGCCCGTTCAACAATTCCCTGGCCCTGTGGGTTATAAGGAATGTCTGTGACATGTTTAATACCAAGGCTTTGACAAAATGACTGGAAATTTTTTCCAGTATATCCTGGTCCATTGTCTGTTTTTATCATTTTAGGCTGGCCTATGATAGATAGGTATTGGAGTACATGGGCAATAACATTTTTTGAAGCTTCCCCAGTATGAAGGGAGGCAAGCATAAACCCACTATAAGTATCAACAGAGACATGAATGAACTTAAGTTTTCCAAATTCATTAAAGTGAGTAACATCCATCTGCCAAACCTCATTGGGAACCAAGCCTCATGGGTTAACGCCTAAATGCGGGACAGTTAGGGTTGTCACACAGGTGGGGCAAGATTTAATCAGTTCCCTAGCTTGATCTCTGGTAATTTTATAGGCAAGACACAGGGTTTGTGCATTAAGGTGATGGAGGGAACGAGCATGTTGGGCACGGGAGAGCGGATCAAGCAACAATGGGAAAAGTTCAGTGTGTGTGGCAGCATCCACAATGGCATTTCCCTTAGAGAGGGGTCCCAGGAGGGAAGTGTGGGCACACAGATGCCCCACATAAAAGGGGCAACTCTGGGAAGTTATAAGTGAGCATAGCTCAAAAAACAAAGCTGAGGCATTAGTGGACGGCTTAATGAAAGGAACTGTCTCCAATAAGGGGAACAAGTGAGCAACATAAGCACTATCAGTAAACAAGTTAAATGGCCTTGCAGGGAATTCTTTGAAAACCTTGACAACAGCATATAGTTCTACCAATTGAGCCGAGGTGTAGGGTGTTTGGAAAGTGGTGGCTAAGTTATCAATAACATAGGCAGCTGTTCCATTAGCTGAACCATCAGTGAATACGTCCTCGAGGGGTGTGTGGGAGGTTACTTTAGAAAATACAAAGGGATGAAGATTAGCAAATTGGATTAAAGGGTTAGGTGGGTAATGATTATCTATATTACCAGTGAAGGAAGCAAGGGCAATAGGCCACTCATCAGTGGTTTGAAGGAGCCATCTAGTTGCTCCCATCCATAAGGTATTATAAATGAATTGGGATCTTTGCCAAAATATTGGCAGCTAAGTATTCTAGCCTTTATGATTAACTGAGCTATGAGGAATGGGTAAGTAGCAAGAACCTTTCTAGGAGAAGCAGGCAAATATACCCAGAGTAGGGGGAAACCACGTTTTTGAGTGGGAGAATTTTGCCAAAATACACCAGTGGGGGCATGGCTAGTAGCGTAAATAATAAAAAGCAGAGGTAGGGAATAGCCAATTTGCCAAGCTATTAATAGCTGCATCAACAGAATCAAGTGCATACCGTGCTTCTTTTGTTAAAGTTCTAGGTGATCTCCATTTAGGATGTCATTAAGAGGGAGTAAAATATCAGGGGGCAGGCCAAGATAAGGCCTCAGCCATTGAATATCTCCAAGAAGTTTTTGAGAGTCATTTAGAGTTTTTAATTGAGGAGTCCACAATTGAATGTGAGGTGTTAGAACTTTAGTATGGTGTAGCTCATAACCTAAGTATAAATAAGGTGGAGCAGTCTGGACCTTATCTGGTGCCACCTGAAGACCCCGATGGCTAAGGCTGATTTTAAGGTCATGAAGACAGCCAAAAAGGGAGTCTTGCTGGGCTGCAGCCAAAAGAATATCATCCATGTAATGGAGAATATAGACAGAGGGCCATTTTTCTCGAATGGGGTCAACAGCAAGTGCCACAAATTTTTGGCATAGTGTGGGACTATTGGCCATACCTTGAGGCAAAACCCTCCATTGGTAGCGAGGCATAGGGCCCCAGAAATTGGGTTGAGGGACACTAAAGGCAAAACGAGGCATATCTTCATGATGTAAGGGAATGGTAAAGAAACAATCTTTTAAATCAATGACAATTTTGAGATAGCCGCAAGGAATGGCTACAGGAGATGGAAGGCCCGGTTGAAGGGCCCAGATGGGAAACATAACCTTATTAATAGCTCTCAAATCTTGGAGAAGTTGCCACTTCCCTGACTTCTTTTTTATAATAAAAATGGAAGTATTCCATGGGGAATTTGTGGGCTCAATATGTCCAGCAGCAAGCTGTTCCCTCACTAACATCATTGCTGCCTCAGTTTTTTCTTGAGTTAAAGGCCATTAATCAACCCATACGGGGTCATCCATTTTCCAAGAAATCTTATCCACGTGGGGGGCGGGGATGTCAATGGCCATCAGGGAAAAGGTGGTGAGGGGGTAGCTCCCAATCCTGACCTGTCATGTCTTTGAGTAATGGGAATGGGTGATTTTCTGCCCTGGGCATCCTTGTCAAGGCCTCTTCCTGGGAGGAATCCCTGATTAAGCATTTGTTTGGCAATAATTTCATTAGGACTACACATAATAACATTCATTTGTGTAAGAATATCACGTCCCCAGAGGTTAACAGGCAATCCCGGGATTACAAAGGGAGTTACAGTGCCAGAGTTGCCCTCTTCATCAGTCCAGGTTAGTGTTTGGAAGCTGACCTGAGGGTTGGAGGACTGGCCAATTCCCTGTAAGTGGGTGTAGGAGGCTGTTAAGGGCTAGGCTGAAGGCCAGTCCTTTTTGGAGATTACTGTGGCATCAGCCCCAGAATCCAAGATTCCTAAGAAGGGCTTGCCATTTAGAAAAAGCTTAAGGGAGGGGCGATCATGGGAAATTTGTTGGACCCAATATGCATCAGAGGACCCAGGAGGGCCATCCTTTAAATCCTTTTTAAAGAAATTATTATTAACGTGTTTAAGGGGGAGAGAATGAGCTGTGCCAGGTGATCTCCAGGGGCAATGGTGTGTATGCCGGCCTGGGCGGAGACAAGTATTTTAAGCTCACTTGTAAAGTCACTATCTATAACCCTGGGGGCCACGTGAAGTCCCCTAAGTGTGGAGCTAGCTCTTCCCAATATTAAGCCAAACATCTGAGAAGGCAAAGGGCCATGGACTCCTGTAGCTAGGATCTGAGGGCCTGTCACAGGTGTTAGTACTGAGTAGGTGGAGGCACAGAGGTCCAATCCTGCACTGCCTGCTGTGGCACACCAGAGGTCTGAGACAGATTGGCGGGCATAGGATGGGGGTTGGGGGTTGCTGTAGGGGGAATCTGAGCAGCTGGGGAGACAAACCAAATAGCCCCTGGGCCTGTCCTCTGAGAAGGGGCCTGGGGCCGGACCCACTGGAAGTTTCCTGACTGTTTAGAGGGTAAAGTTGTCCTTGTATGTTTATTTTAGACTTGCATTCAGAGGCCCAGTGTTTGCCTCTGAAGCAGCATGGGCACAAAGAGGAGGGAGGAGGGCACTCAGAAGTAGGTGCGTGAGGAGCAGTACACTCTCTGAAAAAATGGCCAGGTTTGTTACAATTAAAACAAGTTTTTGGAGGCTGGCCAATACCTAGGCCTCTGAGGGCAGCTCCTATAGTGATCCCCATAGCATGAGAGGCAAAATTAATACCAGCGCAGAGCTTAATGTATTCCGAAAGGAAGATGCGCTTCTGAGGGCGCAAAGCCTCTTGACAGGCAGGGTTGGCGTTTTCAAAGGCCAGATGTTTAATAAAAGGACTATCGGCCTCACCATCTCCAAAAAGCCTTTCAGCTGTTTCATTTAATCAGGCAATAAAGTTACTGTATGGTTCATCTGGTCCTTGCCTGATCTTTGTCAAAGAGGTAGTAGCAGATCCTTTAGGGGGCAGGCGCTTCCATGCTCCAAGGCCGGCCTGTTGGACCTGAGTTAATAAGCTGGGAGGAAAACAGACTTGGACCTCATCAGTGTTATAAGGGCTGTCTCCCATAAGTTTTTTAAAGGACAAGGTTTTTGAAGATAATTTTTTCTTATTACGGCGGGCCAATTCTCTGCAATTTTCCATATACTCAGATCTCCATTGAACATAGCTGCCACCCGTGAGCGTGCCCCACTCCAGCCTATTCCTCTCTTTTGGGGTAAGCCACTTATCAGTATAACTCTCCAAGAGTGTTAGAGTAAAGGGAGCAGTGGGGCCATAACTGGTGACCACAGACTTTAACTTCTCTAGGTATTTTAAATTTAGACTTCTATATTTTTGGAGAGGATTATGACTGTCACCATCATCCCTATCATAACCATCGCCCTCTGAGGCAGAGTCACCATCTTCTTGAGGAGGCAGGTAGGAGAAGTCTACACCTTCCTGGTCCTCCTCCCCTTCAGATTCTTGCCCCTTTTCCTGAGTTTTCCTCTGACTACTAGTGACAGGAAAGGCCAAGACAGGTTTAGTATGAGAGGTTCCTTTTTAGCAGGGACCAACCTTTCCTGCAAGGGGAAAGTAAAGGAAGTGAGTTCTTTTGTAACTTCTTGTAACTCTCTCATTAAGTGGAATTGCTCTTTTCATTCTGCTAGTGTCCTGTGGAGGTTCGAAAGTTTAGTAAGGGCCTCCCTTTGGGTGTTTTGTAGCAGAAGATCATTGGGGAGAAGTTCCTCTATTAAAGCAGGAGCACATATAGCAGAGGAATATGAAGGAGGAAAAAATGGCGGGGACTGGGCAAGCAGGGCAGAATGTCCTACCGGAGACTGATCAGAGTTATGGTATTTGGTTGTCTCATCTTTTAAGGTGGCCTCCTCCTGGGTGTTTGTTGAAAATCATTTAAGGAGGGGTAGATCTGCTTAAAGGGGGCTGTTTTTAAATCTGAATTTTCTGTCTCTTTTTTGCAGAGGTTACTTTGGGCAGTGACTAGTTTTGGGGGGTCCTCTGAGGTAGGGGCCTCCTGTGAGTCCCCATTGTCCTCGAGATCAATTATAATGAGGGACACTTAGATGGAGGGTGGGAATGTTCTTTAAGAACTTTTTCTCCTTCTTTTAAAAGACTCTTTAAGTCAGGGGAGTGATTATAAACCTTGAGAATATCATTAATCAAATTCCAGTATGAAAAGGCAGAGACTGGGACCTTTTCAGGCCCAAAGGTATTACAGTAATCTTGGAGGCAGTTACCAACACACATCCAGCATTTCTCATCTATAGTTCCTTCTTGGGGGAACCAAGGGCAAAGTTCCCCAATATATTCAAGAAATCTTTTTAAATCTTTCTTTTTAACCCTACTTCCCCGTGTCTTGAGAGAATCTTTAAGACCTTTTATGAATAAATCTTCCTTACTCAATTCTTGTCCCATGATTAATTCCTACCGTATCGTCGCCGTGAAGAACTCTCCCTCGAATCTGTATCACAGCTGGGTAAGGCTGCGGTGATTCTTATGCGAGCCAGTGCTTAACCTTTCTCAGGCTGTGGTGGCTCTGTGCCCTCGGGTGGGCCCACCCATACAATCAGCGATATTCCAGGGGATCCTGGGGGCTTCGAGCCCCACCTTCTGGGCGCCAGTTGCCCCGGCCTACAGGGCTGGAGATGGAGACTCAAACTCTCAGGGACCTGAAATTAGCTGGGGAAAGGAAAGGGAAGGTCTTGTCTCAGTGGGTTAATGGATGTCCCTTAGGATGAGGGGAACTGACGCCATGAGTCTTGTTGCAGGATAAGGAAATTGGTGGTTGCTCAGGCTTGTCTTGAATTATCGGAAAGGTTGCTTATCTTAGGGGGCAGGGAGGACAGATCAGCAAGTTCTCCTGAGGCTGCTTGGCCCGGGGGACAGGGAGGGCTGCAAGGCAGCGTGGTCTCCCACACTAAAGTATATTAGGAACATTTTATTTATTAAAGATTACAAAAACATTAAAAAATTAATCAGGAAGCTGGAAGGATGGCTTAGTGGTTAAGAGCCTTTTCAGAAGATTCGGGTTCAAATCCCAGCAACCACATGGTGGCTAACAACTTTCCACAACTGATATCCAGTTCTAGGGGAATCCAACACCCTCTTCTGGACTCCACAGGCATTGTACAACATGGGTGCACTAACATACATGCAGGCATAAGATTCATACACATTAAATAAATAATAAATAAATAAAGTTAAAAAAATACTCAGTAGCAATTTACAGCCTTCAATTTCAAACAAATCTGTGGTCTACTGATGTAATTTTTGAATAAGGAATGCTTTTGCCCTATTTTTTAATACTAAGATTTATAAAACAGAATAATGATCCATTCTTACAGTGTAAGCTGTGGACAGGAGTGTTTTTCATAGAGCAGAGCATAGAAACTGGTGGAAATATTAATTTCATAGAAACCAGAGAGTCATAGCCTCAGCCTGGTAAACTAGTTCAGCATCCATTATCACACTTCACATTCCTAAATTGTGCTCCATACAATATTAAAGATGGCTCTTTGCCTCTATGTTCCCTTGTCTCAAAACCTATAAGACCACACTAATAACAGGTATAGGTTCATACAAATCTTTTCTTACAAAGGGTGTATGACCAAATCCTTCAATAGACAAAAGTAGTGAAATAAAAAGGTAGTTTGGACAATTTCCACAACTAAGAAGGTCTATGGAGACATGGAATGTTACTTATAAAGTTATATTTTGGATGGAATGTTGGAACATGAGGAAGACACTAAGGAAAGATGAAGAAAATGCAAATAAACTACAGATTTACTTAACATTAATATGCTATATTTGGCCTTTTAAACAAGTGTTCCTTTAAACATAAAATAATGTAGGAATTCTGTACTATGTGCTGAAATATTTATAACTATAAATTTAAGTATTTATACATCTATTTAAAATATTTTTTTTAATTTTATGTGTGTGAGTGTTTAGCCTGCATGTTTGCATGTGAACCACATGCATGCCTGATGCCTACGGAGGCCAGGCAAGGGTGCTGGATTACAGTCTCCTAAAACTGCAAGTATGAATTATTGTAGCCTGCTGTGTAGGTGCTAGGAAGCGAAGCATGGTCCTCTGTAAGAGCAGCAAGTGCTCTTAATTCCTGAGCCATGTCTTCAGTCTCTTAAATCTAACTTTATTCTAAAAATATAATCTTTTGTTAAGTTTCAGGAGGTGTTAAATATTTATCTTCTGAAGCCTAAAATTTCTACATTCTGAGCATTTGTTTATATCTAAATTGTATTTTATAAATGATAAATTTATTTGTTTGTTTTTCCATAAGCTATGGTAAAATAACTACCTGAAATATGAAGACATTAACAAACCTGAGAAAGAGGTAACTGCAGTGATATCTGGTCTGGCAAAATATGCCCACTAGTGCAAAACAGGAACAAATATGATGAGAGTAACCAACTGCTTTTTAATTGTATTTAAGATCTGCTTCATAGGATGGAGACCATGGCTGACAATGAGGTCAGGCTTAAGAACCTGAGGCTAGACAGATCAAAGGACATAGGAGAGAACCTAATACTACATTTTTCTACTAAACAGCATACTAAATTGTTTCTTAATGACTTGTGGTTGTACATATAGATTAATGCATCTCATAACTCTCATCAGGGAAGTTTCCATGTACAACAGATGGCAATTAACCCAGAATCCCAAATCTGGCCAGTATGTAGAGGACACGAATTTGCACAGTACTTATCCCTGAATAAAACACCTGTATAAACTTCTGCCTTCTAAGATTCAGGGGCCATTTTGGAAGAGGGGCCAGAATGGTTGTAGGAGCCAGAAGACATTGGTGACAAGAGAGTTTTCCAGACATCTGATCAATTACTCATATGACCTCACAGAAATGGTGCCACTTTGCACAATTTCCATGCTGGATCAAAAAAAATTATTCCCATAGACGGAAATAAGTAAGGAGCTCCCAACACACCTAAGGAAATTGAGGCAATAGATGACTGCTGGAAAGGGCAGAGTCAATCTCATTCAAGGCATGGGACTCTGGTAGGATATGCAGGCTCCAATGGATGGACCCACATCAATGGACATTTGGAGGCACAAATTATACTCTATAGACTACATTTTTATATATAATAAAGTACATTAAATTGAGCAGGGGCAATAAAAGGTGTGGAGAGGGGAGGGGATCTAAATACCATTAAATTCTATTGGATGAAAAAATTAAAAATTCAATTAATAAAAGAAGTCAATAAATCTAGCACTCGGGAGGCAGAGGCAGTGGATCTCTATGAAATTGAGGCCAGACTGGTCTGCATACTTAGTTACAGGGCAGTTTGGATTACAGGGAGACTCTGTTTCAAAAATTTTTTTTTTGTAAAAAGTACTAGTTTTTAATTTTTGTGCCAAGTAACCCCTTTTTTATTTATTTAGTTTTACTTCCTGTTTATGTGTGTTTTGCCTGTAGTTATGCTTTTGGACCATGTGATAGCAGCTCTTATGGTGGCCAGAGGAGGTGCATTTCCCCCTGGAATGGGAATCTTGGTTTGTTGTGAGCTGCCATGTGAGTGTTGGGTATTGAACCCAGGTCCTCTGCAAAAGCAGCAAGTGCTCTTAACCATTGAAACATCTCTCTAGTTCCAAGGCATTCTTAAACTTTGCCATACTGTAGTGAAATTGTATTTCAGTGTCCTGCTTTCTTCCAGATGGTCAAAGTCAAGGACAAAGAGAATATGTCCACTTATACATCTGTTGCCAACTGTGTTATCTGGGAAATAGAAAGAAGAAAAATCACTTAACAAAATGAAACACAGTAAAGGTAAATTCAAGTTACCAAGACATTTCAGTGGTAGGATATACTTATCTAGTTTTCTTAAATTAAAATCAGTCTCATTTGGAGAGAACATTCTTCAAAGAATAATATAGATAAGAATAGTTAAGGGGAGTAATTAAAATGGAACTTTCCAAGAGTTCAGTTTTAGATACCCAATGAAACAAATTCAAAATTGTTAAAAGAACAATGTATAATTTTAAAAATCCAAAATAAAAACCTTTTAGTCATGTCTTCTTAATTACACACTTATTTACCACATTTACCACAAAAGAATTTACACCGATTAAAGAGACCTACACATGTAAACGCCAGAGCATGTCTTAAATACAACAGTAATCAAATTTATTTTATGTGATAGTAAGACTAAGATAATCACATATTTTTACAAAATATCTAAAGCTAAGTGAAATATTTAGTCTCATAATGAAAAGATAATACATGCCAAAATGAATTTAAGCAGTTATCGACAAGAAATGGTATTGTTGGGGTTGGAAAGCTGGCTCAATGGTTAAGAGTACTGACTGCTCTTGCAGAGGACCTAGGTTCAAGCTCCAGCACCCACATGGCAGCTATGAACCATCCTTAACTCCAGTTCCTGGGGAAGCCAAAGCCTTCTTCTGACCTCCGCAGCACTGCAAAACAGAGGTGGACTTGCATACATGCAGGCAATACACTCATACACATAAAATAAAAATAATAAATAAAATTTAAAGAAAGAAATGGTGTTGCATTAAGTCTGTGTTTTATGACAATTTAAAGTTAGACAAATTTATATCTTAAAATACAAACTGTATATACATTTTTTCCAAAAGAAGAAATATCAATACTATTCACATATCACTTGCTTTATTTTTCACATTTATTTCTGAAAGAGGTACTAGAGTTGTCTTCCCTTTTTTAGCTTTTGTGAAATAGTTGTAAAATGTGAAAAACAAATTTTTCTAGTTGTTATTCAAACTTTACTTAAAAATGAATTTAAGAACCTTAGTATGGCTGTGACACATTTTTCTACTAGGATCTGCATAAACATTTCAACTAAAAACAATTGACATAATAGGATGATATGAGTTGATGCAGACTTGCTGTTAAACTTTATAAAAGTGGGAGATATATTGTTTTAGGAAACAGTTTCTAATATTATGATTGTAATTTCTGATTTATGAGATTTTTTTCTCATAGGCTCCAAGTACTTGAACACTTTGTCTTCATTTGATGACTCTCTTTGGTGGGGGGTTTAGGAGGTGGCATTGCTGGAGGAATCAAATCACTGAGGGTGAGCTTTAGCATTGCCCATTACCAGTTTGTCTCTCTCTGTTTCTTATGTCAGCTTGAAGATGGGAGCCCACAGCTCTCTGCTCTGGGTCTCCTGCCATTACTTTTCCTCTATGATGGACTCTTTTAACTATACAATTATAGCTCAAAAAAGTGTCCTTCTATAAGTTGCCTTGGTCATGCTGTTTTATCACAACAACAGCAAAGTAACTAATGTATTTGTGTAATCGGTTTTCAAGTTATATTTCATTACTTGGGCTTTACCTTTTCAAGACCTTCATGTAGATAGCACTCATTTAATTATTTGTTTCTGTGACAAATGAAATTTTGCACCATAAACTAGAGATAGAGTCAAAATGTTTGACAAATTAAATAAGATGCTATAATAAATTATTCATATTATTACTTAAATCAATATCCATTGCTTAAATATAGTTTTTACAGATGTGATAAAATTACTTATTTTCTCTTAAATCATCCTGAGAAAAATAATGAAGTGACTTTGCAGAAGATGGGGTAGAAAGATTATAAGTGTCAGGGAAGAGGTGCATGATCATATGGAAATAGAGTCCTACAATCTCCGAGGACTCTGCTCATATGAACCTATAGCAATGCTGTCAGCTTACACAAGACCCATACAAACTCACGCAGAGAACTGGGGAAATGGACAGCAGACCCCGATCTTGACTGAAGCAATATTGGCAACTAATTACTGTTGGGTAAGGAAGAGTTGATATTCCTAAAGCATGGAACTCTAGATAGGCTGACTAGACTTCCCTAGATGATCTTGCACTGAGGAACATCTGGACACTAACTTGACACAATAGGCCTTAACGTATTTTACAGAATGCATGAATTCCAGTGGGGGAATATATGTCAGGGTGCCAGTGTGGAAGGGAATATAAATATGGCTAAGATTTATTCAGATGTTCTGTATGAGTTAGACAAAAATTCAATAAAATATTAAAAGATATATAGCAAATTACTATGAGACTATTTTTATATTTTCCATGACTATTTTACTCTTTTGGAAAAATTAGTTTTCTATTTAATTTAAAAACGTTTTTTTGGAGGTAAAATAAATTTTTACTATCACATCAGGTTTAAAATGCAATCTTTTATTGACCTTTGTGTTCAAATGTTAGGTGAGAATAAAATGATTATTATGCTTGATCAAACAAAGTGGAAATAATGTGATGTTTATAAGCATTAACTTTTAATATATTAATATTAAATTAGTTGAATGGTATTGGTGGTTTGAGGAAAGTTATAGGGCATCTTAATTTTCATTTATATTTTAAATGCAAAGTATACATTATTATCTAAAATGTTATAACTTGTAAATTAATGAGTCAAAGTTTAAAAATATGTTCATGATTGCAGTTTTTATTTTTTGTACGTAAGCCATAAGTGTTTTTTTTTCATTTAAACTATTTTAGGAAAATACTAAAGAACATAAAAGCATTTATCAAAAGGAATAAGACACCATGATAATAGTCTATTGAAATGATAACACAAAGGAGGACAAGAAGTCAGGGGAGTGCAGGATTGGTGGGGCTTGGGGACAGAAGGAAAGAGTAATGGGGAAATAATGAGGTAAAAATACAATATATATGTGTATGAAAATTTAAAGAATAAATAAAAATATCACTTGAAACATATCTATTTAAATATCTAAGTTGACATTGTATTATTTGTAACACTTCATTACCAACCTTCTAGTTTTTAATAAAACATCCCCCAACATTCAATTTACATCTAACGTCATTGGATACAGATATCATTTTACATTTTTTTGCTTCATTTTCTCACTTTTCTATTAGCTACATGAAATAGTCACTCATATATTAGAGAAAGCATGAATACACAGGTGTTATGCATACTTTCATTGTAAAGTCTTAATCTATAAAGTGTTGCTAATTTTATAATTGCAGCATTGGGAACTGGGAAGAAACTCCAATCCTACCTAAGGAAGGATTGGCAACCTGCGAGGTGCAGAGTCAGATGCTTGGTAGGTTGACCAGTCTCTAGTGAGTGAAACCACATCAAAGGGCATTTGGGGACACAAATTGACTCTATGGGAATCTAAAATTGGGTATTAATGGAGTGTGCAGACTTAGGGGATGGTATCTAATATATGATCAAAAGAGTTTGAAATATATTGTATGAAATTCACAAAATTTATTAAAACATAAAATAAAAAATATTTATTTTTGGATTAATATATATTTCAAAGCTATGAAATTGTATTTCAAATTTTAAAAAATGATGAGTTATACAAATGTTATGAGCATCTAAAATTTGTAATTTATTAAAGGTTGAAATTATTTTTAAATAATCAATATTGGTTGTTAAGTGCTTGCCCTGGATAATTGGTGTGCTAGGTTTAATCCCCACCATGGACAAGAAAAAAAATAAGTATTTATTCATTTATTTCAAAATTCTTTAATATAATCTGTAATAGACTATGTTAATCTAAAGAATTCAGATATCTTCAAGGTATGCTTCACAAAGCACATGATTATTATCTTCATTTTTTATTTTATTTTTTCATTCAGCTCCAATTCCCAGACTCGTTTGACTGTATATACACAAAAATAACATATCTTCTTCCATATGCTTTTAAAATTATTCTTATCAACAAGATAATGAAATTAATTTGATAATTCCAGTATGATTATTTGTATTTTATTTGTTTTACAAAATTCTTTCACAGTTTATGTTCAGCTACACATTTTCCATTCATTTTTGAGCTGTACTGACCCTCGAATTCCTTTTCTCATTTAAATACAAATTTCAAAGCATCTTCATTTTAATTATCTTAAAAAAATTGTTAAGTCCTACATATATAAAAGTTTGATACACACACAAATGCTGTTCACATTACTATTAGAGCTTTATTAAAGTGCATTATATTTGAGCAATGTATAACACCTATGAGCATATTTATTTTTGTTTTTTTAAATATTTTATTTATTATTTTTATTTTATGTATGTGAGTGTATTGCCTGCATGCATGTGAGTGCACCCACATTGTGCAATGCTGCGGAGGTCAGAAGAGGGCTTCGGATTCCCCTGGAACTGGAGTTAAGGACGGTTCGTAGCCACCATGCGGGTGCTGGGAATTGAACCCGGGTCCTCTGCAAAGGCAATCAGTGCTCTTAACCACTGAGCCATCTCTTCAGCACCAGCACATTTTTTTAATTAAGTAAATCTTTACCATATCAAAGAACATTTCTATGATAGCTCAATCCCTTTCATAATATGGAGTCAAAATGCATTACTGAATTACACAAATTAGAATAGTTCTTAATACATATGTGCCAAAGTAAAAAAACAAAAAACAGAAAAACAAAACAAAACAAAAAAAACTATGAAGCAATGATGTATAATTAATGTTTTATTTCTCACTTGAAGATATTTTCCTCATAGATGGCACCAACATTGGTGTCTCAGGATGAAATAACAGAAAGGGCAAAATGGAATGAAAGCTAAGACTCAAAAAGAAGTAGAGAAGAAAAGAATAAGTGATCTAACTTCTTCCTTTTCAAAGATAGTGACCAATTGTGAGGACAGAGTGCTTAGGAACTAATCACTGCCAAGAATGATTAATTTCTAATATCACCACAAATGAAATTAAGATTCAGCTCATGGATTTTGATAAACTTTCAGCCAGAGCATTCCCTTAATGGCCTAATTTTAGACACACATGATTTAATTCATCATGAGGAAAATACATTTCCATCTGTAGTGAAACTGAGCAACATATCTGCTTATAAAATGTAATGGTAAGATAAGCACAGAGTAGAAATTCTCCAGAAGACACAAATAAGTAAGAACAAAGAGGTCACATATTCCAAGAAACTTCCAAACCCAACTAAATAAGTAATGCTAAACTTTTAAGACTTAGCTGTGCATGATTGTGTATGTCTTTAAACCCAGCACTAGAGAAGCAGAGGTGGGTTGATCTCTGTGAGGTGGAGGCCAGCTAGCCTGATATACACAGTAAGTTCAAGGTCAGCTGGGACTACAGGTAGATCCTATCTCTAAATAAATACATAAATACATAATAAATACATAATAAACAAATAAATAAATCTTTACTACCTAAGGATTAATAATGATCGTCACTGTCACCATGCTGCCTTCCAAAAACTGGTGCAGAGTGTGGAAAACTGAATATTTTAAAAATATTTTCTTTATTATTTTTTAAATATTTTATTTATCTTTTTTATTTTATTTGTATCAGTGTATTACCTGCATGTAGGTAAGTGCACCCATGTCGTGCAATGACAGCCAGAACAGAAGAGGCTGTTGAATCCCCTGGAACTGGAGCTAAGACAGTTGTTAGCTGCCATGTGGGTGCTGGGATTCAAACCTAGGTTTTCTGCAAGAACAACCAGAGTTCATATGCTGAGCCATCTATCCAGCCCCTATTTTATTATTTTATGTGTATGAGTGTATAGCCTGCATGTATGTAAATGTACCATGTCATGCAATGCCCAAGGAGGTGAGAAGAGGGCATCAGATTCCGTGGTACTGGAGTTACAGATGGTTGTTAGCAACTATGTGGATGCTGGGAACCAAACACTTGTCTTCTGCAGGAGCAGCTGGTGCTCTAAACTGTTGAGCCATCACTCCAGTCCCCTACCTGATATTTTGACAACTTTCCTGAGTACAGTCATTTCTCATGTTATAGAGGAATGTCCGTGATTATCGCCAGCTGTTACTGCTTCCTGTGGGCTCTATAGTTTGGGGTCTCAGAGTTGGCCCAGCTCCCATGTTCCCACTAGAGCAATATCTGTGTTAGACCGGAACTATGTTACTTCTGAACTTGTGAATGAAGCTTTCGATAACATCTTCTAAAGCCTAGGTTGAAACAATCACACTTCTCTTTGGTGACTTATCTTTTTTAAGGGAGACATGAAAAAATGTGCAATTTCTCCACTTAGAACACCAGTTGTAGACCAAACAAACAGTTGCACCCAAGTCTAGCTTGAGAATCAAAGCCATCAGTGGAGTAACATAGGAATATGGGTGAGTGCCTACTTATGGGAGTGTGGGTGATTGAATGGCAACTGCCATCATCCCAAATACTACCCCAGCATGGGTGACGGCTAACAAAAGCTGCTTCCCTTGAGTTCTGCTTGCACAGCTTGCAGAGGCCCTGCTGACACTTACCTTTCTTTCTGTTCCTGTTACTGCTTAGATAGCCTTGGATACAGACATTGTCAATCTTCAGTTTTTCTCTCCTGCCTCTGCTTTGTTAATCACATGAACTTCTTACCTCCTTCCAAAATGAATATTTCAATTCATGGAAAATGGCTACAGAACAACTCCCCAGTGTACAAAGTGCTGCAGTCAGTGCTACCTTACTCCTCTAAGGCTGGACAACATTTTCTCAGGGGTAGGATTCTGAGCTGCACCCAAGTCAGCAAGAGCTAAAAGTGGGGATGCCAAGGAACATTGTAGCAGAGGAAAGAAAATAGAGACTTGAAATGTTCAGGGAAGTGATTTTAGAGGACCAAACACTGAACTGAGAACCTTGCTGAAAATGTTTTCCTCTGAAGACACTGCCACTCAAGAGTGTGATGTGGAAGGCAGGTTGAAAGATCTTCAGAATGCCTTCAGATTATCTTTCTATTGTCTTAATAGGGAGCAGCTTTCTTCCTTCAACCATGGTAATCTCCTATCAAAAGTATCCTTGGCTACATCATTGACATTCTCTCCAAAACAGACCAGTAAATTTTCTTTACATGGATAGGCTGAGCGTTTTCTCAATTTTTAAGTTCTGCTTCTCTTTTGAGAATACAATCTGTCCTTAATTCATTTCTCTCATTCTGAATGCTATTACAAGCAGTCAAAAGAAGCCTTTGCTTAGAGATTGATTTTTTGTGACTATCCTGGTTTATCGCTTTAAAACTGTTGCTTCCACAAAGCATTAGAGCACAGATAATTCATCCAGTCCATTTCCACACTTTAAACAATGATTATCTTTCTTACAGTTTTCATTAAAATATCCCAAATTCCTACCTTATCATGAAGGACATTACTAATTATGTTTCTAACAGCATTTTAATCATAGTTACTTAGAAAAATATCTAGGAAGAATGAAGCTTTCCCTACAGTTCCTGTTCTCAGGGCTCTCACTAGATTTACTTCCTTCACTATTTGGTTTATGGTGTTGTATGCTTTCTTAAGGACTCACTTAAATATTCTTCTAGCATCAGCCTGTTACCCAGCTGAAAGACTGACTCATCATTTTCAGGTAATTTTTAATAGCAAGATCTCTCTCCTCTGCAATGATTTCTGTCTTTTTCCATATCTGCTTCTATAGCAAAATGTCTGAGATTGAGTGATTGATACACAGCAGAAATTTATTTACCACAGATAGGAAGGCTGGGAAGTTAGTTGTAAATCAAGTTTGAGGCGGATTTCTGTCTGATGAAGGCCCATTACTAATAGTGCTGACTAGCTGTCCTCACATGGCAAATTTTTGGGAGGCCCAAATGGAGTCAAACACTGTGTCTCCACAAGGCAGCTAACTGACAGCAAAAATGGCCTGAGCAAGTTCCATCCAGGTTTTTTATAAGGCACTAATGAAGTTATAGGTGAATTGTTTTTCCAAAACACCCACTATTTATTAGCCTAACAATGAAGATTACACCTTTGGTTCCACAGTACTTGGAAAGTTATTACATTTGGCTTCTTAGTAACCTTTGATAATGAGTTTTACTTAAAGAAGTATGATTTATCTGTCATATACAGGACACAAAATATTTTCTCTTCTCTCCTGTGTCGAGTACTTGATTATATATGGAGATTATTTTTTTCTTGTATAAGGTCCTTGTGTCTATATTGCACACTCTTCCTAAACATGCATTGAAGCATTAAGCTATGAATGTAACTGCCTCAAATTAAAATCTTATATTTATAATAGCTATTTTTCTACTCATATAATCTTGATCATAATTCTTAAAACCTACAAACCAACATTTGTATTAAATATCCACTAAAAGATAGTAATTTTTACTTAGTTTTCCTGTCATATAAATATCAAATCAAATGAGTCTACAAATTTTTATACTTACTTTTAAATCATTCAATGGATAGCTTTCAATAGTCCAATAAATATTGAGAAAATATTGGAAAAATTTTGGGGAAAAAGATGTGATGAAGTAGCAGCATGGTAAAATTCAAACTATATTTCTGTCCTTATTTGGTTTTTCCTCTTATTACAGATATTTCTGTATTTGAAAAGCATGAATCAAATCATGGTAAATGCAATTTCATCCCTCTACAATAAATCTTATTAGGTAAAATCAGATACAGTTTCATGCGGGCTCAGAGTGCACTTGGATGTGCATGGTGGTTTGGAGTTTCTGATGGAAATTTGTTTTAAGCAGGTTGCAATAATCCAATTTCATTTTGACAAGTTACTGCTAAATGTCACTACAGAGAGTTTCAAAATATTTTGTAACTTTAGTGATATAATTTTAAAGTTAAAAAAGTGATAGTGTATAACATTTACGTCAAAACCATTCCTTCTTAGTTTCAGAAAGGTGCTGCACAGAGGGATAAAAATGTGCTTAGTCAAAGAGTTAATAGAGATAAGAGATTGGAAGTATTTTTGATGTGACCACATTTTAATATTATAAATATTAGTTTCCATCAAAGTCGTATGAAGAGGGATTTGGAACTAGAGGTATCTTTTATGTATAAGTCTAAAAAAACTTTTTAGTGAAGAACAGGGATTTTGAAACTTTGTATTCCTATTTTTCCTGGGACTCTTGTCCAAGCAGTTTGTCAGCAGTTCTTGTGTATCTATCACCCTAAATTTAAAGTAAGCTTGATCATCCATGGAATGACTCAAGTATGCAACACCATAGCATTTTCCTATTTAATCATGAGCTTTTTGAGATTTTAGTTTAAATGAAGGGTTGTATTGCAGGGAGATTTCTGTTAAATTGCTTTCAGAAAATAAATCATGATCATTCAATTACTGATAAACTTTAATGATATTTAACCTAAATATAATTTAAACACAATAATGAGATTGGGAGATATTAAAACTGCTAAAGAGGAATAATTTAAGAATGACCAAAGGATCTAAATGTAAAAAACAATCAATTGGACCATCATATACATACATATACAGAGAAATTTCAAATAATGAAATCAATCAT
>NW_008352267.1:10253648-10274414 GCF_000622305.1 Nannospalax galili
AAGTAGGTAAAAACACTACTCTTTGGCTATAGTTATCATATATCACAAACTAATTCATGTTATTCCAAAGCTTTGTAATATTTTGCATATTGTGAAAAGAGCAATGAATAAGAAAACAGTTTTGTGATGCATAAGATAAAATGAATTGAAAAGTTTTGCACTCAAGTGTATGTGTGTCTATGTGTGTATGTCTGTGTCTGTATGTCAGTGGGTGTTCATGTCAACAGTGTATATGTCAATGAGTGTGCCAATGGGTGTGTATGTCAACTTTGCACATGTTGAGATTGGAGGACAATTTGAGGGCATTGGTCCTTTCCTTTAGTCATAGGATTTCCTGGAATTAAAATCAGGTCTTCAGGCTTGACAGCAAGTAGCATTACATAGTTACACCTCTCACTGGCTCTTAGAGTTTCATGAAATAAGGATATGTGTTGGCTAGATTTTTTCAACATGACATAAACTGAAGACCTATGAGCAGAGGAATTTCCTCCATCACATTGAGCTATGAGCACGTTTTTGAGGCAGCATTTTCTTGATTGCTGGTCGATGTAGGAGAACCCGGCGGACTGTAGGTGATGTCAACCCTGGCTGATATAGGAGGGATGGCTGAGCAGGCCAGAGAGAGAAAGTGAGTAATTAGCATTACTCCTTGGTTTCTGTTTCAGTTCCTGCCTCTGGATTGCTGCCTACTGGTCCTGCCTTGATTTCCCTTGATGGTGGACTGTGACATGATGTATAAGTAAAATAAACACCTTCTTCTCCAAGTGCTTTAAGTTATGTTTATCACAGTAAGAGGGAAACCTAACTATGACAATAGGCAAAAACATAAAATGTAGAGTAATTTATGTGGAGTGATTTTGATGACTTAGGACTACATTATAATTTTTCTCAGTGTGTAACAATAATGAAAGCCTACCTGCAACCCTACAGTCAATGTGCCTTTTCAAATGGCTGGTAGCCTGAGAAGTTCAGGCAACTGCATCAACAGATTATGGTGTGTCAGTCTGAGTCTCCTTGCTATCCTGAATGCTGGGGATATATACAGGGCACAGACATTGAGTGACTGAAAATATTTTAAATACTTTTTTTAATGGCTATAAACAGGTAACTCTTAAATACAAATATGAAACAAGGATTTTAGTTATAAGATATTATATATTTTCCCAGGGGATGATCCTATAGCCTCTTCTGACCTCCGCAGGCATTGCATGACACAGGTGACTTTACCTTCATGCAGGCAATACAATAAAATAAAAACAATAAAAAAATTTTAAAGATATTATGTATTTCAGAGTTTTCTATGGCTTTTTCAACCCTTTTCTGATGCTGTCTCTAACTCAGTATGACTATCTCAGTGAACCATTAGGACTTCCTGATATTTTCAAATTCCTGTCAGTTTCCCCAATGGCAATGGGCTATTTGTATCCAATTTGCTTACTGTGGTCAAATTGTGAAACACATTGTCAACAGACAGCACTGTCAAGTACTCTCCTAGAAGCCAGATGCAGTGATTATCCCAGATGTTACTTTCTAGTGCCAACTAGTATACATCTTTGCTTGTGTTTCTTTTGCAGTGGAATTATCATTTTGTGAAGCCTGTTATCTCTATTTTCTCTTCACTGAAAAAAAGTGGTCTATTCTACAAATGCCTTAAATTGCTGTTTCTAGAATACAAATAAGGTATTATTCACAAAATGAGTTTGTAAAATAGAAATTCTACAACATATTCTTTTATTTGCTTCATCTTTCTAATTTGTCTCTGAAACCATATTCATAATTTAAATAAAATATTTGTTTTTGAGGATTTTTTTCTTTTTTACTTCCAGTTTTTCCAGAATGATAATCTTTTCTTACTTTATATTCTTGCAACTCTTCAGAAATAAGATGGCACTTCTTATCAGTAGACACATGAAAGACACAATCGTCTAATAATCAGTACATACTATAAAAAACTGGTAATAAATTGAACAGATGTAGTAGTAGAAGACCTTTAAGAATGAAACAAGAAAACTTATACATTATGGAATAAATAAGTTTTACATGACTTCTAAAATTGTCAAAAATTTATACTCTCGGAGAATAAAGCTATTTGTAGAATATATTAGTAGTTAGTTTGCTGTAAATTACACTTAAGCTATTTATGTAAATTACATTTAAAGTTATAAGTACTACGATAAGTTTTTTCTTGGAAAAGAAACATAATTTTTCTTTCATGATTTTGAAGAATTTGAAAACATTCAAACTCATTTTTATAACCCACTTGTCAATGTATTTTACAAATCTCTTGTATTTAGACATTTTTAATCATTTTAGTATACATGCTAAGTATTTAGATATTGGGCAAGAAATAGAAAATAGTTATGATTTGTATCTTTAACTAAAATTATTAGTTATTTGCATATTGCACTTCACTTGGTATTTTCTTCTATCTTTAGGATCACCTTGAATACATGGACACGCTATAAAGTCAAATGGCTTTTTCTCTTTTATTTCTTTTCTATTTAATTTTTGCAAATTTCATACAATATATCTTTATCTTATTTAGGTTCCCCTCCCCTATCTGCACTTCCCTTTTACTACTCCTCAAGCACCTACATGTTCTCTATTTTATATAAAGCCTATAGAATCAAATTTCTGTCCCTAAATGTTCTTTGGTGTGGAGTCATCCACTGTTGTGGATTAACCTACCAAGATTCATACACTTAAATGAGACTGACACACCCCTTCCTAGAAGACATCAGTTTCAAATAGCTCCTCGGGGAGGGTTGGGGTTTCTTGTCTACTTTCCTACATCTATGCTGAAATTTTGTCTGGCTTGAGCTTATGTGGTATTTGTTCACGCCATCACCAGTTCTGTGAGTCTTATGAGAACCATCACAGCTGCCTGGAAAAGTTTGTTTCCTTGTGGTAACCCTTCTACTTCTGGTTCTGTAGTCTTTCTGCCAACTTTTCTATAATGAAGCCTCAGCATTTGGAGGTAGAAGTTTGATATAGGTGTTCAGCTAATGAATAATTGTTATGTGGTCTTCTATTATCTGCACATTGGTCAGTTCTGAGTTTCTGTGATAATTATCATCTTCTGCATAAGGATTCCTCTCTGGTGAAAGTTGAGAGATGTATTTGTCTGGGGGTATAACAATAAGTCAAAGTTAAATGAAATGGCATAAGTTGTTAAAACAGAACCATAACAGCCAATGAGATAGATACAGTAATTTTAAAAAATGTTCCAACAAATAAAAGCCTAGGACCAGATAGATACAACACAGAATTCTACCAAACCTTATATATAACAACTAATACCATTGCTCTCAAGTTATTCCATAAAATAGAAAAGGAAGGATCATTTCCCAAATTCCCTCTTTATGAAGCCAGTATTACTCTGACACCAAAACTTATACAACAAACCAACAAAAAAAGATAAGTTATAGACTAATCTATGTTCTGAGCATTTAACCCAAAGCTTTAAAACTATTTTTTGACACTTTAACCCAAAGCAAGAACACATTAAAAAGATTATCCACTATGATCAAGTTGGATTTATACCACAGATGCAGGGATGGTGTAGCATATGTAATTTAATAAATGTAATTCACCACCTCAACAGACTGAAGAACAGAAATTACATGATCATCTCATTAGATGCAGACAAGGCTTGTGACAAAATCCAACATCAATTCATAATAAAAGTAATGGAAAATCTAAAGATACAGGGAACATATCAAAAAAGACAACATGTATTTTTTGTAATCTTTGATAATACACACAGCAATCAAACATTGAAACCAATGGTTTGTTTTATCTCACAATTCAAAATGTATTGTCCATCTGCTATAATCTCTCAAATCTTAACTAGTCTGGATTGTCTCAAAAGCCCAAGAGAAGGGTGTCCTTTTGAGATGTGAGGCAAAGTCTGTTGTAAAACTCAGAAAGGTCATATAGTTTCCAGATACAGTGGCAAAAATGGCACTGGATAAATAATACCATCCCCAGGGAGAGTAACTATATAGAAATAAGGTTAAAAAAGCCAACACTTAGTAGTGTCAACATTAAAATTACCCCACAATGTCCATCATCTGAGGAAACCTAGGATCAAATATTACCTGACAGTGACTTGGGAAGGCTCATTTTTATGACTGGAGTGGTTGCAGGTCACTTGCTTGGGATAGCACTGCACACTGCCTATATCTTTTGGTGACAAATTATGGGTATTATGTGTACCTCTATCTCCCTGAAGTTTACATTAAAGCCTCAGCTTTTCTTCTGGTCATTTTATTACTGCACTGGGATCTTCTTACAAAGAGCCCTGCAGCACATTCTCTAGATACCCATTCTCTCAGTCTATTTATGTCATGAAAAATTTTCTATTCCCCTTTGACCATGATAGATAGTTTTTGCTGGATAATGTATTCAGGGATGGATTCCATAGTTTAGAACTGAGAATACTTTGGTCGAAGCTTGGCTGGCTTTCATAATTTGCATTGAAAAATCAGCTGTATTGAAAAGTACAGATGGCAGGAGAGGACATAGATTCTAGAGAAAACCCTATCTCTTTCATTCCTTTAGATAAATGAAATTTCTTACCATATCCTAAATATGGATTCTTATATTTACAGACAAGCATATTATAAACCACTCACCAAAGAAGTTTCTTTTTGCAGCAGATAGAGGCTACTGCAGAATTCCACAACTGGTTAGACACAGAGAATATACTTCTGAGAGATGCCAGGTACAAGGCGACACATCTACAGTTGAAACTCTACTCCTAAGGCTCGTGAAACAGCAGAACAATGGGTAGAGAGAAAATTGATGCATCCCTTAACTCTAACTACTAAACTTCCTTATACAACAGTGTGATGCACACAGAAGGCCACAGCTGGCCAAGTTCTAAAACATAAAAGGCTACAGAGTGTGCATTCTTGGATAGTACTCCTATGTTGAAACTCACTCACCATGAGTTATGGTGGGTCATGATAGCTCAATGACCTTTGCAGAGGGGAAGGAAAGATTGTAGTCAGGGCTGGTTCCTGAACACAGGGAAGCAGAGGCGTTCAGGTCACATGTGAACTTGTGGCAATGGTGGCATTGAGTACAGGACTCATGACAACTCAATTAAACAAGGGCCCAGAGGGGAGGAGAGGAATGGGTGGTGGGCCAACCCTAAACTGAGAACTACTAGAGACTGATTGCAGCTGGGTGAGCAAGACTATGCCTTGCATGCAATCTCTGGATGGGCTGACTAGACACCAGTGGATGGCTTTACAGTGCAGGATATCTGGATAAAAATACTTGACTGAATAGGACTTAACATCAATGGCAGAATATATGAGGCCTGGTGCAGAGATGGGGGCATTGATGGGGGATGGAGGCTAATTTGATTAAGAACTCTTTTATGAAATTACAACAGCTAAATTTAAATTTTTTTAAAGAAATTTTCATTTGTCCCTTTTTGAAAATGTGGTAGGAGACTGGAATTGCTGCTTTCTGGGATCCACTGGAAGTATATTTGCTACTGTTTCTTCTGTTGTAGATTCTGATACTGATGTGATTGTCATTGGGACTTTCCTTGGCAGCACCTTTTCTAATCATACTGCTAATTGTCTTTTAACTTTCTTCCCTGGAATGTTTCTTTCCTATTTTCACTGTAAATTCAGCTCAACTTATAACATTGCAGACTTCCTCTAGCCTATTCCTCCAATCTCTTTTAAACTCTTACTGTATATGAATTCCAAGGGTTCTTCCAAATTTTTAGATACAGTCAAGGTCCCTCTTCCTGCTACTGATTTTCTGGATTAGTAAGATTTTGTCTCAAGAATGAAATGTAATTAACTTTAAAGTTAGTTGGGTTATTGTTTTGGTGTTTTCTAGTTCAAGATCGGGTGGACTCGTTGCTTTGGGTCTTGGCGGGTATGTTTTGTGGTAAGGGCAGAGAATCAGACTGTTTGCCTCTTGACCAGGAAGCAAAAGAGATGCAGAGACTGAGTTCTCACAATCTCAAGTGGAGGAATCACCTCAGTGACTTTAGAATCTCTTGCTGAGGAAAGAGTTTTGAAAGTTTTCTTCACTTCTTAATAGTGTCATGGTGGGGATCCTGCTATTAACACATTTTCCTTTGGAGAGAAATTATACAATCCATAATAGGGGTTAAAGATCAATACTTGGAACCCATGTCCTTGATATAATTTTGTTTTATCCATTTTCTTTGTGTGTGTGTGTGTGTGTGTGTGTGTGTGTTTGTGTGTGTGTTATACTGTGTGGTCTATATATGTGCGTTCATGTGCCCTTTTTCACACAGTGGCTAGAGGAGAATGTTGCATAATGTATTCTTTCATTCTCTGTTTTGTTACCTTGAGACGGTCTCTCAGTGAAGCTGGGGTTAGGCATGCATCAGAAAGCCCCTGTGATTCTATCTCTGCCTCCAACAGTGCTGGGTTGAGAGGTGCACAAGTGGCTAACCTTGGCTTTTTATATGGGTTCAAGAATTTCACCTTAGGTCCTTTTGCTTGCCCAGAAGATGTTTTTACTCAATGAGCCACCTCACAAGTTACAACAGTTTCTCATATTTTACAAGTGACAGGCTTGTTAATACATTTAGTGCTCAAAAAAGTATTATCAAAAAGATAGAAATGCTGTTGTAGATATGTTATAAATGTAACTGCCATGAAGTTTTTGAGGAAATATAAAATCTGAAAAACAAAGCTTTGAAAATTATAACAGCACAAATTTATTAAATTTATTGACAAACCATATAAAATATGAATCAGAATAAACAGAGAATATAAGTTAATTGACATGCAGCCTCTTAATTTGTCTTCAGTGTAATCCATGAAATTTTTCATTTTTCAATGATTACTATTTTCCATATCAATGAGCACAATGTTATATAATAGTTGATAAAATTATGCATGCATTAATAACAATAATTCCATTTTTCAATGTGAAACTTTTTTGTTCCTCAAGCCTGTACTACCTCATCTTTCTCCACATTCTGACTGTGGGGCTGGTAGCTTTTGTTGATATTTTCTAAGAACAACCTTCTCACTGTGTCTACACTTCTTTTATGTTTGTTTCCAGTTGCATTGACTTGTACTTTTACTTTATTGTCTATTGTTCCTGATTTGAGATTAGTATAATAGATTTTCTAGTGTATAAGTCAAAGCTTTGTGGTAATTAAATTTTTGTTTATCTGACTTAGGTATCATTTATAATTCTTTTTTTGTAAATTTTTAATTGAATTTTTGTGTATTTCATGCAGAACATCTTAAATGCCTTTATACCCCGTTCCCCACTGGCACCTTCCATGACCCCCCCAGTGGATTTCATGCATTCTGTCCTTTATGTTAAGGTCTAGCAAATTAAGTTAGTTTCTCCATCCCTAAGTGCAAGTTCATGCACTGAGGTCTAGTCGGCCTATCTAGAGTCCCTCCCCTGAAGAAGATGAGCTCTAACTCACCCAGCAATAATCAGCGGCCAGTATTTCCTCAGCTAAGCTTGGAGTCTGCTGCCCATTTCCACAGCTCTTTGCTGGGTTTTTGTCTGCTTGAGATTGCATGGGTCTTCTGCATGCTGACTATGGGGGTTAAGGGGAAGTTCCATCACATTGGTTTGGAACTAGTTTTAAAATTTGAGAAAGATACAGTGGTGCATCTGTGTAATTACAGTATTCAAAAGGATGAGGCAGGAGAGAACCATCAATTCATTACTGATTTAGATACATAACATGACACTATTTCAAAAATATTTATTGTCCAATTAATCAAGAAAATATGGATTTTTACTCAGTTCAAAGTGTTTTTAAATTCCACATGTGGTTATTTATCTGACCAACTTGTATATATATGCTTTGTTTAACTTGGGTATTTTTCATTTTTCTTCTTGATATCATATATAATTTTGTTGTAAATGGAGAGTGAATTGTATAAGAATTTAATTTTGCTTATAATTCTTATGCCCTCATCACAAATGGTCCATTCAGAAGAATAACCCGTGTAAATATGAACTATACATGTATTCTGTATATCAATTGATTTTTTTGACATTTTTACTCAAAACTTCAATATTTTTGGTCATAATAAAAATATTTTTATCAATTATTCAATGCAGTTTTGAAAGCTCTAAATATAATTATTGAATTATTAACTATATTTATCTATATTTCAGTCATTTTAAAAATGTTTTCTGTTTTATGAATTTATTATATTCCTACAATTATGAAATTATTTGTCAGTTTGACAAATTATTAAGTGGTCTTTGTAGAAAAGAAATTATTTAGTAGAACATATCTAGAACTGATGTTGCTGCTGTTAAACTATATGTCTATAAATATAATTTGACACCTCTGAATGCTAAATAGATGAACTAAATTTATCATTAGTTTTACTGTTTTAAATAATAAAACTAAAGGTATGAATCAAAGTGCATAGAAAGAATACCAACTTCAGACACTATGAGGATGTCTCAACTTAAAAATCATCATCTGTGCTGGCAGGTCAGAGTCATGTTCTTTTAAGATGAATTATTTTTGTATTCTGTTAGGGGTACATGTTTCCTTTGATTATATATTGATGAAACTTATTTAAAAATTGAAAAACCTATAATTGAATGTTATACTGTTTTTATGGTTATGTGGTAAAAAAGATACAAATGACACATCACTATGTGGCTATGCCTATTGTAAGACTTGAAAAGTCAGTTTCCTAAAAGGTGGAAATTGTTCTTTTTGGAATTTTTAAAATTCATTCTCAGTCTGACACTAATTGGCACTTAGTTCTATAACTGTTATTTTCTCCCCATTTTTTTCCTCATGACTACATTTCCTAAGAAATCTTTTTTTTAAAAGTCATCAATATATAACTTTTAGAGAACAATCTGACTGCTAAAAATATGTTATTAAAAGATGAAGTACAGAACTGTCCCAATACTTTTAACAATTTATAAAAATGAATTATGATAAAGATTATTAATATGAATTTATATAAAAGGATATATTACCTAACATATATTATAAGTTATCTTACATGGATACTTCTAAAAATAGCAAAGACATTGGAGTCATAGCAACAAGATGGATGTATGAGACCTCAGCCTTCTCTCTTTTCAGAAGAACAATTTGGCAGTTATGAGAATAAAAATTACTCTGCAAGAACAGAGCCATTCATTCACTTAAGGCAATGTCACACTGCATTGGAAGAAACAGCCAATGACCATTCCTCTAATCACAGGAAGAACTATTTCTTTCTGTCAATTTTGTTCACTCAATCAATTGAGTCAGAGTTGCACAGTACACAAATGAATTTCCCTGAATAATCAGTACATCCCAGACAACAAGGAAGAGCAGAGTAAAACTAGAACTTTGAACCATTATTCTGATGACCAGTCTCAGCTTCCCCTACCCAGATAACTGGGAAGAATGGCTCTTCTGAAGCTTCATAAGGAAGCAAGCATTTGGACTATCAGTAACAATCACAAAACAAGAGTCAACATAGAACCCAGCACCTTGCTTTGCAGATATTAGCCGACTTTTGCCAAGGATCTTTAGGGCTCTAGTGTCTCCCATGTATTACTACAATCCTCATCGCTGAGGATCTGAACTGTTCACCACTGTGCAAGTCAAAAGTTCTGCCACACGGAAGAAGACAGCTAGCATAACAACAGTGGACATCAGCATCTTATATGAATAATATCTGTGAAATATGGATCTTCATAGTTTCTGTGTTCCTAAATCACTGTGGTATTTTGTTCAGCCCCAGGTCCCTGAAGTTACTCTTCCTAAGTGAATGCTTGCTTAAGTTGCATTATTGTTGCTACACACATGCCCACAGATATCCATGATTTCTAGAGGACAAAGTCTGGGCTGCACTACCTCACTGATAACTATTGATGGCTGAACTAGTATTTTGCTAGGAATTGAATATGAGCATAAGGCTTCTAATTTGCACCTTTACAAGCATCTAATCATATCCACTTCTTGCCAGATCTCATTACCATCTTTGCATTCAGAACTGGTTTTTTTCGGCTGCACAAGACTGTCTATTACAGGTCCGGCCTATAGTTGTTCAGACACACATGGCTGATCTAACCTCTGTTTCTAGACCATAGTTGTCCTCTGAAAGTACTCTATGCCATCTTGCAGCCTCCATTGCCAAACAGAAATTCATATTTGTCCCTGGTACCTGCCTCTTGCAATGTCCCTGTCAGTAAGCCTAGGCGAGCCTCCTTCTCATACCTTTGGTTGAGTAAATGTTTGTGGATTTCCCTATAAACAGAAAATCACAACAAAGCAGGCTAAGGCCCTCTCTATCACCTTAATTCCCATATAACTAAATTCAAAATGCCACAGGGGAACAAAGAAGTCCTTGTTAATTCCCACAGCCTTTGCCATCAAAAAGCATGCTGTTGCATAGAAATATGTTTTACCTGCCAGGGCTGATAAAGATGATTTTGTCTCATAATATGTGAACTCACAGCACAGACCCACATTTGGCACTCAATCCCAGGATGTACCCCACTCCTATCCAAGTGGCAGTTTTATGATACTAACATCAGAAGAAAAAACAAAAACAAAACAAAAATTGGGCTATATATTGCATTTTAATATTTTCTATAATAAAAAATTATATTTTGCAAAAATGTACAGATACATATCTTCAAAGAGATATTAACAAGAAAAAGAATCAGAAAATAAACACTATTATAAATGATCACAGTGGACTTCTAATGAACTAATTTAAAAACGAAATTTAAATACCCACAAATGGTCAAAACAATTTGAAACCATGATTTTAAAGAAACACTGGCTTCAAAACCAGAGAGAAAAGATAACAAAATGTGAAGTTTAACAAATAATGGGAAATGAAAACTAAATACAGTGTTTGAATCTGAAAAATATATGTGAAATAAATATGAGGATCTTCAGCAACAAAGCAGATGTAATAAATAACAGGAAAAAGCAAGCCCAATGGCAGGTCATTTGAAGTTACCCAGTGAGAGGAGAAAAAAGAAACAAAGACCAAAAAGAAACAAAGAAAACATATAGGACCTATGGGACACAACATTCTAAACTGTGTTTTAGATTAAAATGCATAGAAGAAAAGGGAAACACACAAATATCATTCAAAAGAATGTTGGTGAAAATGTCCAAAATATGGAGAAATCATTATTGTAATTCTTTTTACTCTGCTTGGCTGATAGGAGAAAAAGTTGCATGTAACATAATTATTAACTATAGAATCAATAATAACAACTTCACATCAATTCTTGGTATATGGTTATTTTTGTCCCTTTCTGTTTTCTCTTTGCCTACTATGGCTTGATCTTTTCAACTTTAGAAGGTTTAGTTTTGTCTATTTCCTCTATGTTTTCCTATTTTTGAATTGTGTGAATTTCTGCAGTTCATTTATTCTACTTGATTTAAGAATTAAATTATCTAACTCCCTAAAGTTTCCTATGTTGTAAGTATAGTTGATTGATTTTACAGTTTAAACGTATATGCATTTATTACTAAATATTTCTTTTCTGTTGAGCTTGTTTATTTCTCTTAAGAAACAGAACTGATAAAATGAATATATATATAGTATTTAGTCCATGCTGGAATCCAAAGAAGTTGGTCTCAATAGCAAGAAGTTAGTCTCATCAGTAGGAGAGAAGACAAGCCGCAAAAAGCCAGAACTTGCTTCTGCCATGGCTTTTATACGGGATGCCGTCAGAAGGTTATGTTCACATTTAGCATGGGTCTTTCAGCTTCAAATGATTTAATCAAGAAGGTCTCTCTTACTTCAGTTAATCTCAGATACAGTCATATCACATCGAGGATTAGCTATCACAGTTTGCATCATGTACATTTAAAAGTTATTTATTAATTTCTTTCAAAATGCTTATGTTGGGGGCTGGAGAGATGGCTCAGTGGTTAAGAACACTGCCTGTTCTTGCAGAAGACCCTGATTCGATTCCTAGCACCCCCATGGCAGCTAACAACTGTCTGTAATTCAAGTTCCAGGGGATCCAAAAGCTTCTTCTGTCCTTTGCAGGCATTGTATGACATAGGCGCACTTACACATGCGGGCATAACGCTCATACACATAAAATTAAAAATAACAAAATATGATTTTTTAATTTTTAATAACTACATGATTAGAAGAAGCATTTCACCACAGCTTTAACATATTCAGTAACACACTCCAGAGCAAGAGTACCTCTCTTTCACAAGTGGCTGTAAGTTTATAGCTTCACAGTTGAATTAATACAGTTATACAATATTAAACTCAGTATAAGCCCTGCAAGACATAAAATTGAATGAGTTTTTAACCTTTAAAAATGATCTCCATTTCATTTTAGAATATATTGTTCCTTGCAAAAAGACTCATTATTTCTACTACTAACAATGATATGTTGGTGCATGCATCTCTAATCTGTATGTATCTGATTATTACTAGTCATAATCGGTTGCACGTCTATCCTTGGCAAAAGTGTATGTCTATAAAGTCATTGGGTAGATTTCAATGGTAATGTTTATCACCTCTACTATTTAATATGACGTAAATTTCCATGCTTCCTCCTCAAATATAATAGATTTTTTTAAATTTGTTGATTATTTTTGTGGGTGTATATCATACAAAACATCCCAAACCATCTTATGTGACTACACACCCACTTCCCAAATGGTACCCTCTCATAGCCTCCCTCCCACTCCCCCTACGAGAGCCCTTATTCTCTGATATCCCTGCTACTTTCTGCTGTGTTGTTGGCACAATAGCCATTCCCCACTACTTGTCTATCTGGTGAATCTAGTCAGCCTATCTAGAGGTCTTTCTTTTAGGAAGGTCAGCTGTTCCTCATCTAGCAGCAATCAGTTGTCAATAATCCTTTAGAAAAGATTGGGGTGCACTGTTCATTTTTCCAGTTCTATGCTGGTTTACTATCTGGGAGTCCCTTTGGTCACCCTGGCCAACAACTCAAAAGAAGGTATCTCCTATCTGACATTGTTGCTTGTTATGTAGCCTTTAGCTATACATATGGACTCTTAAAAAATTATATTGGCACCTTTAATCTTTGATTATACTTTCCTTCTGGGGGTTTAATGTCATACAGTTGTCCCAGATATACCAATTTATTTTTACTCTTAAGGTCATTTGAGGATCTGTTCTTCATGGGTAACATGGGCTTGGGAGGAGCCCCTGGCTCCATTCTTTTACCAGTTCTGTGTATGTGAAGACAAGCCACACATCCTGCTCAACCATGGCTGGCTTTGCTTGCATGCATGGAGGAAATGATTCCTCTGTGTTGACCCTCCTCTTTGTAGACTGGACACTGGCTCTAGTCCATCTCATGGGGTCTCCTCAGCTTCCTTGATCAAGAGGATAGGTGGCCCACCAAAATCACAGGACATTTTGAAAGATGCTCATAGTCCCCTGGAACTAGTCGACTTAGGAGGGCAAGGAGCAAGAACTGTCCTTTATGTTTCTCTAAACAAATTATTATAGGCCTCAAAATATGTCTGTTAAACATCCAAGAAGGTTAGTTCCACCAGTCTGGCACTTTTAATTACTGTATGTCACATAGATAAACCTTGGGCAAAGATCAATTGTTCTCAGATAAAGCTTACCTAGACATATATTTCTTGATCTGCTATGTATAATTTGTCAGTAGGTTGTTGGAGTAATATGGTTCCCTTTGTTTTTTAAAAACAGCTAGGCATTATTTATCTCTCACATTGTCTCACACCTCCATCATATTTTCCCCAATTAAGGTGCCCCCATTTTCCCCCTTTCTCCCTTAATAATACCCTTCTCCTACAGTCCTACCTCTCTTGAGCTCCTTCTTTCCCTTTATCCCCTAGGTTACTTTTATAACCTTCCCTCCCCCCCTCCATTAAACTGCCCAATTTTTATCCATATCTCCCTTATTAACGCCTGATTCCTACTGTTATTTGCTTTCAGGTTCTTTCTTTTCCTTTAATTTCTGGTTCCTTTCCATTTTCCTGGTTCCTGTAGTTATGTCTGGATACATACTCACTTATCAGGGTTTGGTTCTAGGATCCAATATGAGGGAGAACATATGTCAATTTTTTTTTTCTTAGTCTGTATTACTTCACTTAGGATTACAGTTTCTAGTTCAATCCACTTACCTGAAAATTTCATGATTTCATCTTTCTTTACTGCTGAGTAAAATTCCATCATATAAATGAACCACATTTTCATTATCCACTTGTCAACTGAGGGACACTTAGGTTGCTTCCATCTCTTACTTATTGTGAAAAGAGCAGCGAAAAATATGGATATACAAGTGTCTCTGAAATAGGATGAGTTCCTTGGGTATATGCCAAGGAGTTTTCATATACAGGTTCATTTGTAGTTTTTAAAGAACTCTCCACAATGCTTTCCATAGGGGTTGAACAAAGTTGCAGTCCCACCAGCAGTGGATGAGTGTTCCACTTTCCCCACATCCTCTCCAACATTTGGTATCAGTTGTCCTCTTGATTTTAGCCAGTCTGATTGGGTAAGGTGAAATCTTAAAGTGGCTTTAATTTACATTTCCCTAATTATTAGTGATGTTGAACATCTTTTACGATGCTTAATAGCCATCTTTACGTCTTGTTTTGAGAATTCTCTTTCCAGCTCCTTAGCCCATCTTTTAATTGCATTACTTCTTGTCTTGATTCACTGTTTTTTGAGCTCTTTATATATTGTGGATATTAAACCTCTGTTGAATATGTCGCTGGTGAAGAATTTCTCCCATTCTGTGGGTTTTCTGATCACTTCTCAGACTGAAATGAAGAAGGAAGTGAAACACTCAGTAAGCCAATTAGAAACGACAGGAGAAAGCCTCACCAATAGGATGAATGAAATGTAAAACAGAGTATCAAGAGTGGAAGATAAAGTGGACCAACTAGACCACTCAAGCAAAGATTATGAAAAATTTAAGAAATCGCAAGAATGAAATATGCAGGAATTGAGTGATACCATAAAAAGACCAAACTTACGAATTATAGGCATATAGGAAGGAGAAGAATCCCAAGATAATGGCATGGACCAGATCTTCAACAGAATTGTAGGAGAGAATTTCCAAAAATTAAAGAAAGACATGCCCATACAAATACAAGAAGCATATAGAACACTAAACAGACAGGAACAGAAAAGAAACTAACCACGGCACATCATAGTAAAAACACTAAACATACAAAACAAAGAGACAATAGTGAAAGCTGCAAAAGAGAAACAACAAGTCACATTTAAAGAAGAACCCATTAGGTTTAGAGTTGACTTTTCAGTGCAAACTATGAAAGCCAGAAGAGCCTGGACCAAAGTGTTCCCAGTTCTAAATGACCACAGATTCCAACCCAGATTACTTTACTTAACCAAAATGTCTATTATAGTCAAAGGGGAAAGAAAAATCTTCCATGAAATAAATAGGGTGAAGGAATTCATGTCCATAAGACCAGCCCTTCAGAGAGTTCTGGAAGCAATACAATGAGCTGAAGAAAGGGATGACTATGCCTGAGTGTTTGCAGAAAGAAATTCAATGAAGGTATAATTGTGGAAACTACAGCTATATCAAGAGTGTAAACAGAAATAAAAATGACAGGATTCAATAATCATCCTTCAATAATAACTTTAAATATTAATGGACTGAACTCCCCAGTCAAAAGACACAGACTAGGTGAATGGATTAAGAAACAAAACCCATCTTTTTGTTGTCCACAAGAAACTCATCTCATTTTCAAGGACAGGAACAATTTTAATGTGAAAGTATGAAAAAAATATACAAAACAAATGGTACTAAGAAAAAAGCAGGCAAAGCAATTCTAATGTCTAACAAAATAGACTTTAAACTAAAACTAATCAGAAGACATAAAGAGGGTCACTTCATTCTGATCAAAGGAACAATAAATCAAGAAAATATTACAATCTTGAACATATATTCACCAAACTCTGGTTCACCCAAATTCATAAAAACAAAACTACAGTACTTTAAGACACAGATTAATCCCAACTCATTGCTAGTAGGGAACTTCAATACCCCACTGTGTCCATTAGATAGGTCAACAGGGCAAAGAGTTAACAGAGAGGCATGTGAATTAAAGAAAACTATATATCAAATGGACTTAAAAGACATCTACTGAGTATTCCACCAAAGCAACAAAGGACATACTTTCTTCACAGCACCCCATGGAACCATCTCCAAAATTGACCATATACTGGGGAACAAAACTAACCTCAAAAAATACAAAAAGATTTAAATAATTCGATGCATTCTATCAGACCACAATGCAATAAAGCTTACAATCAACACCCGAAGAAACCCTAATCTCCACATGAACACATGGAGATTAAACAACACACTCCTAAATGATATATTGGTCAAAAGAGAAATTAAGAAAGAAATAAAAGTATTCCTGGAACTAAATGAAAAGGACAATACAACACAACAAAACTTCTGTGACACACTGAAAGCTGTCCTTAGAAGGAAGTTTATAGCTGTAGGTGCCTACATCAAAACATCAGAAAGAACACAAATAAATGACTTAACATTGCAACTCAACATAATTGAGAAGCACCAACAAATGAAACTCAAACCGAGCAGACAAGAAGGAATAACAAAAATCAGGGCAGAAATTAATGAAATTGAAACAAAGAAAACAATACAAAGAATCAACAATCCAATCCATTTGAAAACCTAAAAGAAATGGATGCATATCTAAATGCATGGGAACCACTAAAGCTAAACCAAGAAGAGATTAACAACTTAAATAGACCCATAACACAAAAAGAAATTGAAACAGTAACAAAAAACCTCCTAACTTAATTTATTCAAAAAGATAAAAGGGAGGGAGAACTTCCAAATTCCTTCTATGAACCCAGCATCATGGTCAATACCAAAGCCAGGTAAAGATACAACCAAAAAGAAAACTATAGACCCATATCCTTAATGAACATAGATGTAAAAATTCTCAACAAGATACCTGTAAACCACATACATACACACATCAAAAAGATCATCCACCATGCATATCCATATTGAACACAGATGCAAAAATTCTCAACAAGATACCTGCAAACTGCATACAGACACACATCGAAAAGATCATCCACCATGATCAAGTTGGCTTTATCCCAGGGATGCAGGGATGGTTCAATATACGTAAGTCAATAAACATTATAAATCATATGAATGGGCTCAAAGACATGAACCACATGGTCATCTCAATAGATGCAGAGAAGGCTTTGACAAAATTCAACATGCATTTATGTTCAAAGTCCTAGAGGGAATTAGACTGGAGGGAACATAACATAATTATAGCCATATATAACAATACTACAGCCAACATCATTTTAAATGGAGAAAAACTGGAAACATTCCCATTGAAAAACAAAATATTTTTAAAATTCTTATGTTATCTGGCATGTACAGCTTAGTCTCCAGTCTCCAGGTATTTTTTCATTTATTGCTTTTTAAAAATAATGTAGTTGATAACATCAGTTGTGTGATTTTCTTTTTAAAAAATAACTGTAAAAGAGTTTAATTTGACACTACAATTTGATAAATATATTAATTTGAGTTTGAAAAGAATATTAATTTTCAGAGCACCAAATAAAGGCTTATCTAATTGTCACTTATGAGTTTTATTGGTAATACTGTTTGGGTTAAATGTGTTCTTACTGATTTCTGCCTCATGGAACTATTTATCTCTGATGGAAAAATGTTGAAGTGAAGAATTGGATTTTTTGCCAGTTTTTGCAATCCATATAGATAAATATTTAGTTTTGTACCTAAGGTACAGTATTATTGAAGTACTTAACTCATACCCTTATGAATAGAAAAGCTTTATCACCTGGAGTGCAGTGATTGTTTATAGCTCTGTGATCTTGACTTCCCAATTCCATTTCCAATGTCAGCAACATTTTTACCTGCCCATTCAAACCTTCATACTATAGACAGATAATGATGCAAGACTTCCTTACTTCCTAAGATTTTCTTATTATGTAAATTATCATGTTTAATTTTCATGCCTTAAACATTTTGTGCCAAGAAATCCAAGTGTTTTGATGAATGCATGACATGTATGAATGTACATTACATATCATACTTAGTTTCAACAGTCTGAACTGTGTTCTGACCTTCAATTACTCAGTATTCCCCCACATTACTTACATTAGGAATTTCATGAAAAACTACCAATGACAGTGAATGTATCAACAGGAATTTGCAATCTCAAAATACTCTAACATAGACACTGGAAATCAAAGTGCCACTAATATCTTTTCACTTTCTCCTTTCGGGCTGCAGTTGACACGCTCACTTTCTGCCTCCTCACACAGTGGTACTCTGAGCATCTGCTCCCCTGGTGTCTCCTCAGAATGGGATAATATTATCCTTATAAGGACAAGTTTCTAATCAGGTTAGAAAGCAGCTTTTAATTACTTAATAGCATAACTGTTTCTTTAAAAGTTCTTTTCAATACAGTCAGACTTCTAATTTTTAGGAATCTAGGTCCCCAACATTTTAATTGTAAGACATAAAATTTAGTTCACATCATCCCCAGTCCTACCTTGGTTTTACAATCAATACCTGTCCCAGAATATTCCAATATTTTGACTTATATATGTCGTCTTGGCAAACTGCTTTCTATTATTTACTAGAAAGAATTTTAAATATATACATGTATGTTTGTGGCCTTGGAATTAGTTATTTGTGTTACAATTATATATTGCATTTAATAGTATAGATATAGTTCATCTTGTTGATCTCTTCATCTATGTGAGGTTGCTTTCAGTTTCTTATGAGTACAAATGAAATTATGTGATTGCTTGGTGTGATCTTTCTAATTTGTATATGCTGTTCCACAGCTGGTCAATTGTAGTGAATAAGTGTCTGAGGGATGCCCAGCCTTGAGTGACATGTCTACAATGGGACCTCTACAACTGAGGCTCATGGAACATAGGGAAAAAGAGGATAAAGTCAATATTAATGTATCTCTCAACTCTCACCAGCAAAGTTTCTTCACATAACAGAGTGATTAATGCAGAAAGCAGCAACAGACCAAAATGTAGAGAATAAGAGACTGCAGAGTGTGTGTCCCTGGTTAAGACTCCTATATTAAATTTCTGCCACCCAGGGCTCAGGGATCATTGTTGAAGAGGGGGTATAAATATTGTAAGAGCCAGGGGTGGTGGATGATCATGAGGAGTTTTCCAGGGGCAGGGAACTTCATATGAACTTACAGAAATGATAACAATATGCACAAGACTCATGTAAACTCAAACCACACAAAACCCAGTGTACACTAGGTAAATGGGTAAGAAGCCCCAAACTTGGTTGAATAACTATTAGTAGCTCATTACTGCTAAATGAGGGAGCATTGGTCATCTTGCAGGTAGTGGCGCTATATTCACTGACCAGGTTCCAGTGGGTATACTCATACCAAGGGATAAGGGGTATCTGGGGAGACAAATTTGACTGGATAGTCCTTAACATAATGACAGAACCTGTGAAATCTGGTGGAGGGCTATAGGGCTGTATAGTTAGGGGCAGGGGTCTAAATATGTTTAAAGTATTTTGTATGAGATGCACAAGAATTCAATAAAAAGTTATATTGTAAAAAATTAAAATCCATGAGCAATGAATTAAAGATCAATATTTGTATTTGATCTTCATCTTTAATAATTTTAGAATAGATATATTGCTCATGAATGATTAAAATGTATCAATTTCTATATATTGAGTGTTATTTTATATTTATGTATTCACATTTACTATTTCTGCTAAATCTAATGTCCCAAATTTTTACTGACATTGATTTTGTGTTTTTGTAAATTATTACAATCATTTTATTTAATGAAGTTGACATATACAGTCACTTCTTTTAATACATCTCTAAATTATAATTTTGAATGAATATGTAGCTGATATGAAATTATAAGGAGATTTATTGGATTATTGAATTTGTTAAAGATTAAATAATAAATATAAAATATCTTGTATTCTACTATGTGTCTATCAGTAATGCAGGAATTATATATATAAACAAAATTATAAAGGCAGAATTATAGAATGGAGTTTATAAATAACAAACATTTAATTCAATTATGTTTTGAGGTAATAATCATTAAATATTGTAAATATACTTGATATTTTATTTGTAAACAAAGCAAATTGTTTATCACGTAAATGATAAACTTGTTGTAGGAAATTGCATTGGAATTGTGATAATTTTCTCTCCTTCCTCAATTTAACCACACCCCAATCCATTTCCTCTTCTCACTTTTTATCATCATCACTCTTAATCTTTGTTTGTCACTGTTTCAAGGAAGTATGTGAATGATCTAGAAGTTGAAAAGGCTTTGTGACAATTGATTAATATCTATAGCGTCCATCAGAGATACAAAACAGAGCCAAATCTGCATAAACAGTTAACTGTTCTGGAAAAATCTGGAAAGAATATATTAGCTAAAATGACTTTTCATTTGATTGTGGAAAAGACAATATTTTGGTCACAGTGGAAGCATGATTACATTGGCTGATGACCGCCAAATGGGATGACAAGACTCTCTGAGGGGAATTATGACTCTATTGGTGGAATGCAATCTGTGCGCCAGGAGTTCCGTATCTGAAAAATCATTTTAATTGTTAAAATGTGCTTTAAAACCAGCAGAAATTTATCATCCTTGAGGAAGGTAAAGGTAAGGGAATCATGTTAACATCTGCACACACATTTAAAACCCACAACTTCTCTCTCTCTCTTTCTCTCTCTCTCTCTCTCTCTCTCTCTCTCTC
>NW_008352267.1:10274439-10293712 GCF_000622305.1 Nannospalax galili
TCTCTCTCTCTCTCTCTCTCTCTCTCACACACACACACACACACACACTGTGGGGAGCATTATAATAATTTAATAATTATATAGATATAAAATGTAAGCATATCTGGAAAATAAATACTTTCATCTCCTCAAACATAAATCATTTCTGTATGTGGGAACATTTTTAACTTTCTAGTTATTTTGAAATGCATAATAAAATGGGAAGAATAGAATTTTTGTGTATTTTATACACAACACTTTAGTTTTCTTTATACACCCTTTCCCATCGGCACCCTCCTGTTCTACCCCCGCCCCTGACGGACTTCATGCATTCTGTCCTTTATGTTACATGTATGAATTCACAGAAATGGTGACAGCATGCACAAATCATATGTCGCTCAAGTGAGACAAAATCCCAGCATAAAAGTGGAAAAGTGCGTAAGTAGCACCCTACCCTACCTGAAGAAGTGTCAGTTTTCCTTCAGGATAGGACCAGGTTTGTTAACAAGGCTCCAGTTGATGGACCCATATGAAATGGCATTTGGAGATGCAAATTTGACTCAATAGGCTGTATATATCATCCTGTACACGATACTGGGTGGCAGGAATTAGGATATTGCAGATAAAGAGAGAGGTCTAAATATGATAAAAATAAACAAAATTTGCAAGAATTCAATAAAAACTTTTTTAAAGTGAAAATGTGATAAATAGTTCATCTGTGCTGTAGAACAAAATTACTCTTAGACAAGCACATTTCAGGGTCTCTTACTTAACTTCTTTCCACCCTTTCCCCCTCCGCTTTTCCCAGCCTCTAGTGACCTCTATTCTACTACATTTCTTTCTTTAGAATCGACAAATGAGATAGCATGAAGTTTGTTTCTCTTTATGATTTATTTCACTGAACATAGAGAATGTTCTATGAATATGCCTGAAAATGTCAGGATTTTGTTTTTGTTGTAGCAAAATGTGATTCCACTGTGTATATACTCCACATTTTCATTATTCATTCATTCATTCATTCATTCATTCATTCATTCATGGAGACCTTGCTTGATATCATAGCTTTCTATTATGAAGAGTAATGTAATAAACTTGGAAATATCTGTAACCTGGTAACATTAAATTTATTTTAAAGATAAATACACAGCAGTGAGATTTCTAAATTACATGATACCTTTATTTATTTCTAAAGGACTTACCATCTTATTTCTCTATAGTAGGTATCATGATTTCTATTTCCACTAATTGTGTATTAGTTCCCTTTTCTCTGAATCCTTGGAAACATGCTTTTATTTTATTTTATTTTATTTTTTTGATAATACATGTCCAAACTAAATTGGATATCTCACTGTGTTCATGATTTGCAATCCTCTGATGAATACAGAGTTTGAGGAAATTCATTTTCATGACCCCTCCCAGCCTATATGGAACTCTTTATTTACTTATCTATTAGCTTTTTTTAGTTTTCCTTTAAATAAAAAGGGTCAGTGAGATGGAAGGTAGCTCAGCTAATAAAGAAACTTGCATCTGAGGCTGATGATCTGAATTCAACCACCAGTACCCACACATTAGAAGAAGAGAATTTGCTCCAGTAAGGAGTCCTCTAGCCTCCATAGGCACACCAAGACATGTGCCCATGTGCATATGAGCACACACACACACACACACACACACACACACAAATTAATTTGTTAAAAGTTCTTTTTAAATAAACATTTTTTCAACAATCAAATTTAGTTGGAAATATTTGGTTTCTTATAGTTAATTTTTTAAATTCCTGATGTATTCTGGATATTCATCTACTCCAATATTTGTGAAAATATTTCCCCATGCTATGTTGTCTCCTAAATCTGTCAACTGGTTTCTTTGTTATGCAACAGCTCCATAGTTCAATACATCATGATCTGTTTAATTACACTTTCCTGCTTGGGGTTTAGGGATCCTATTAAGAGACATAATTTTCTGTACCCATGTCTAAAAGTGTTTCCCATAAGTTTCTTTTAAAACAGTTTCATAGTGATAGGAATTTTGTTAAAATCAAGTTGACTTTTGTGCATGGAAGGAAAAGTTCAGGCTTCACTCTTCTACATATATATGTCTGGTTGCTCAGTACCCTTTACTGGAGTCTCTGCTTCTTTGTTATTTCTATAAAATCATATGTCCATATTATACAGTACACTCAAAATTGGATATCCCCACATTTGAGTACACAAATTAGACGCTATAGGTGTGTGTGTGGGGGGGTGTCTGTGAGTGTGTGTGTGTGTGTGTATGTATGGGCACCAGGGGTCCCCAACATGTATGTGTTCACTAAATTAATCAGGGTGCAATAAAGGGGGTTCAGGTAGAGGAGGTGATCTGAATAGCACCAAATTATATTGTATGAAAATCACAATAATTCAATAAGAAAACATAAAAATTATGTCTTTGAATGTTCTTTACACTATGAGAGATGAATCTGTTTCAAGAGGTCTATGACATTATTTTATGTATAATTCATTATAGTGAGATAATTTCAGCTGCTATTATAGCAAAATACAAAGTTGAAGGCTTTTGTTAACTTTCATGCACATAAAATACTGTGTCTAAGATGTGGAGTCTAGAGACATCATCTCAGATCTTGAGAATACTACTATGCTACTGCTATCAGTGTTCTTTAGAAATCAGTTGTTTCAGAAAAAGTTTTTCTATGTACTAGATTATGGTAATAATTCAAAGTCTCTTTCCAGCTATTAATCAACAAATGGTTCAGTGAATAACATATGAGCTGATGTTACATAAGTCATTAGGAATGCCAGACATAGTGACCCTCACCCTTATCTCCAAACTTGTAAGGCAGAAACAGGTGGATCTCTGTGAGATAGAAATCAGACTGGTCTACACATGGAGTTACAGGATAGTTGGGGCTACAGAAAACTCCTGTCTCAAATAAAAAAAATCTTTTAAAAAGACATTAGTGAAGATAACAAAATATATTTATATAAATTATTTATTAGGAAAAACAAATATTAATGCAGTACATTAAATTTAAATAGTAATAGTACATGATAATAGTATTTGATATTAATAATTCAACTTTAGTCAACAGAGTTGTAAACTGATAAACTTCATGAAAATTAATTTTATCACTTAGACATTTGGCTACAAAGCTATTCCGTAGCTCAGGAAATACTTCATTGCAGTAAGTGCTTTCACTGACTTGTCTTAGCATGTGTATTAACATTGAAAAATCTGCACAGTAAAGGATATCAGAAAGCCATTAATAACACTAACAAAGCACTTCTTGACCTTTATCTTTGATTAGTATATAAATCAAAGGAATTAAAATAAAGCTTCATTTGAACACTTATAAAATATTTCAATTGAATAAAAATTACAAATGGCCAGTTAAATTTATGAGCAGAAATTTCAAAATATAGCCAGTATATCATGAAGAATATTCTGTATTCTACAATATCATAAATATATCCAAAACAACAGAGTTTCCATGAGTCATCAATATTATTTGTCTCTGAAACAAAACTTTTTTAGTTTTAATTCAGCACTCAGCAGTACTGTGAACATATTGATCTGTAATCAACTGCTGACACAGTTATTTGGCTTTAGCCATATATTTACTGAACTGCAAACACAGCATTATGACAGGCATATATAAAAGTGTTTTCTACTACACACAAAAACTCATTTTAAACACTTTATCTAAGTGACAATTTTATCTACAGTTTTCTTTTTTCAATTTGTTCAGTAAATTGTGTATATGTTAGCCATTAAAAAATAACATAGTGCAATGAAACAGTCCCTAAGATAAAATTAATTTTTGTGTCCTCATTTATAATAAAGACCTTAATAAATTACTAATGCCAATGCAAAACACTCTTTTAGTGCACAGCTTGTTTACAGGGGATTAGCATTTTCAGTATTAATTTATAAGCAATCTGTAAATGTGTTATGATGATTTTTCAAATATGGATTTATTGATTTAATATGTAGTGTAAAAGTATTGAATTAAAATATTTTATGCTGTAATTCATATTTGATATATAAATCTAGCCATTCAATATCTTAGAATGTTAAAAATTTTAGCTCTCTCTCTCTCTCTCTCTCTCTCTCTCTCTCTCTTCCCCCTCCCCCCCCCTCCCCCCCTCTCTCTCTCTCTCTCTCTCTCTCTCTCTCTCCACACACACATATATATATATATATATATATTGAAATTTGAGTCCCCCAGTGCCCTTTGATCTGGGTTATGCATACCCATAAAGAAAACTGACTCTCCTCCCAGTAGCTACTGGTTGCCAATAGTTCCCCAGTTAGAGTCAGTGCTTCTTACAGACACCCACATTTCTATGCCAGGACATTGCTTGGCTTTAGCTTATGTGGGACTTGTACATGCTGTCATCACTGCTATGAGTTCATATGAGTACCTTCTCACCTTTCTGGAAAATTGTATTTCCTTGTGGTCATCCACAACCACTGGCTTTTACTTTCTTTCTGCCACATTTTTTGCATTTGTCCCTGAGCTTTGGGGGAGGGGCAGAAATTTGATATAGGTGTTCCTTTCTGGGCCTGGCACTCTGCAGTCTCTTATTCTTTGTATGATTCCCAGTTGTGGGTTTCAATTTTAATCACTACCATCTTCTGTGTGGGGAACCTTCTTTGCTGTAAGTTGAGAGAGAGATTAATCTTTATGTATAACAATAACTCATTAGGAGTCCATTTAATAGTGTGTCTGGTCATCAGAGGAATGCAAATTAAAACTACTAAGAGGTGTCTTCTTATCCTACACAGAATGACTAACATCCAAAAATAAACAATGACAAATCCTGATGATGATGTGAGGAAACGGGAACTCATTCCCTGCTGGTGGAATTGTAAACTGGTGCAGGTGCTATGGAAACCACTGGAGAGATTCCTCAAAAACTAACATAGATCTATCATAAGATCCAACCCTACCACTTTTGGGCATATATCCAAAAGAATATAAATACTACTACAGAAATACCTGCTCATCGATGTACATTGCTGTTTTATTCACAATAGTCAGGAAATAGATAAAAAACTAGATATCCATCATGAAACTGTTGTAGATTTAAACATTGGAATATTATTCAGCTGCTAATAAAAATGAAATTATGACATTCACAAAAAATGGAACTGGAAACAATCATCATGAGGGAATGAACCCAGACCCAGAGAGACAGATGTCCCCTCTTCTCTCTCATATGTGGATGTAAGTTATGAATCCTTGATATGTATTTTTTAATTTGAAAATCCACACAGGTCTGAAAATTATTAAATAACCATAGGGGTTTCATGGTATGGGAAACAGAATGTAATTATATAAAGGGGGAAAGTGGAATATGGAGTAAAAAGGTTAAATGCAGTGAGAAATGAGAGGGCAGGTCAGATGAGGTACTATGGGGAGGGAACTAACACTAAATGTCTTCAGTAAAAGGCACATGGAAACGTTACCAGTATAGAAAATTCTTAAAGTACACACATATACATCATAAAAAAGAAATTAAAGGAAACTAACCTATAAGATGGGTTTTGCTCTTTGTAGAACACAAAGCCCAGCAGCATGAATGGATTTCCTCTTTTGAAACTGTTTACCAGGCATTCCATAAATAATACTGGTCTTGGCTTCTGCTCTTTGTTACATACCACAACTTGACAGGATGACCCTAGAATCCTTAGTAACAGAACAAACATGGAGAAATCAAACTGTTACTGACCTCGAATCTTCATCTCTGCTTTTACTAGAAGATGAGGTGCATGTTACTGGAAGAGAAAGGCAATTGTCAACTCTAGCCAGCTTTGTAGAGTCTGTGAGCTACATTAACAAGCTTGGAAAATATGACCAATGGTGCCCTAATGACACAAATCAAGGAGAGTAACCAACCACCTTTTAATTGGACTTAAGGCTCTCTTCACAGGATGATATACATAACTGATGTTTTATTAAGGCCAAGAACCTGTAGCTAGACAGATCAAATGCCATAGGGGATAAACAACTACTAGCATTCTGTTAAATAGAAATATTATTAAATGGACGTATAATGACTTATTTTCCTCAGAAATTAGTGTATCTCTCCATTCTCACCAGAGAAGCTTCTTGGAATAGAAAGTGATTATCACAGAGATGGCAATTATCACAGAGACCAACAACTGGTCAATGTACAGAGAATAAGGACTATGGAGCACACCATTCTGAAAAAAATACCTCATCATATAATTTTCTCCCAAGGTTCAAGGATCATTTTGGAAGAGGTGGCAGAAGAACCATACACGCCAGAGGTGGTAGATGAATACAAGGAAACAATGCTGTCTGGCCTCCACATGGTAGCTCCAATTATGAACCCAAATAGTTTATGGCATCATGCCCAAGACCTGTGCAAATCCAAACCAGAAGGGACCCAGGATGAATGGCAGAGATGAGCAGGAAGCCCCAGTCCCAACTGAGGAGCTACTGGCATTTTATGGATATAGGAGAAAGAGAGTTGTCCTTACTATGTGATGATTCATTGGTTTACCAGACCCCGAGGCAAAGCACCACACACAAGAACATTCAGGAAACACAGATTAGGCTCATTAAGATTTAAAAAGAAAGACAAATTATAATAAAAGACATGAAGTCAATGAGGATAGTAAGGTAGGGGTAGAGAGAGTGGAAGGCATTTGAATATGATCAAAACATTTTGTATGAAATTTTAAGATCACTAAAATTATTTTTTAAAGACATGTAATGAAAATGTCATCACTGAGTGAATAGATAAGCAAAATGCAGTAAACACACAATATATTATTTCAGCTTCTAAAGGAAAGACATTACTGAATATGCTATAAGTTGGATTGAAGAACCAGAATGCTCTGACTCCATTTTGGCTAGCTTCTTTAGACAAGCCCAGACAAGCTCAGACATATTGTATATGTAAGTAAAAGCCTTATAAGGTATGAACAAAACCTTCTGACTCTAAAAGATATTAGTCCGCACATTCCAATGCCCTGAAGACAGCCCCTACCAATCAAGACTTCCCCCATACGCAGGATATGGGGGCATCCAATTATTTTAAAAAGATACTTGGCACGCACAGGGTTTCTGTGGAGTGCCCCAATAAAACTCCTGCCTACTGTTGTTTGGGGCCAGACTCCATTATGGCTCATGAAGTCTGTGCCCAGCTAGCCACCATTTGGTTGTTGTCTTTTTTTTTTTTTTTTTTTTTTTTTTTTTTTTTACTTTAAATTCTTGAATAAACTTTTTTTATAATCTTTTGGGGTATCTGAGGAAATTATTCTGGATTCTCAAACCCTAACAGGATCAATATTTGGGCCAATGTAAAAAAAGTCAATTGGGTCAATAAAAGCAATGCCAATCGTGAAAGGGTCTATTGTTTATGGTCAGATTCATACGACGTATATAGGGTAGCCAAGGTTTGTACATTAAGGCCTGTAAATTTCCTGTTCCCACATGTCACTAGTGTCAATTCATACCCTGATTCCTGGTCAGACTATCTAGCATCATTTAGGCAGTATCCTACAAGATATAGGTGTAGGAAAGGAATTTCTAAATTAAAGCTCACTCAGGAATTAAAGTCAACAATTGACAAGTGAGATCTCATTAAATTGAAAAGGTTGGAGTGAAGAGGGAGTTCACATAGTGGGAGAAAATCTTCACTAGCTACACATCTGATGCAATTAATACAGAGCTTTTATTGAAGTGAGTTCTTGAAAACAGGTAAATTGATAAATATTTTGCTGTATTTTACCATTTTTAAATTCATCACAATATCTTCCAGGGCCAAACAGGTTATAAATGGCATTATCGGAAAATGAATATATTATATATATTTGAATCTTATTAATGTATAAAAACTCAAGTCATAGTTTTAATTGATAAAGGCAAAAGAACTCACTCTCTATATAACAGAATTTCATGGCCAACTTGGAGACAGTTCTGTTAATGGATGATGAACAAAGGCATTTATACTTAATCTGTTTAGTGTTTATGTTGCAGTTCTATACTTAACAAAAGTGTAATACATACATAAAATTCTTAGAAACTTTTCTTCAGTTTACTATTTATTTAATAACCACATACGTAGAAGAAGCATTTCATTACAACAGCATTGACATATTCAATAACAACTTCCAGAGCTAAGATGCTTCTCTTTCAAAATTGGCAGTAAATTATTAGGTTTACAGTTGAATTAATACAGTTATACAATATTGTACTCCATAAAACCTCTATAAGACATAGAATTAAATGAGGTTCTAAACCTTGAAAAAGATTTCCATTTCATTATTAAAATACACAATTTCATACAGAAAAATTCATTTTTTCACAACTGACATTAAGATGCATATTCACTTCTAATCTCTATATATCTGATTATTACTAGTCACAGTCGGTTACTTTCTGAGCTCCTTAGCACCTGAGCATGGCTATAAAGTCATCAGGTAGACTTCAATGGTAATGATTTTCACATCTACTAGTTATTAAGGAGCAAAGTTTTATGCTTTGAAGAATTTTTTTTTATACACCCACTTCCCAGGAAGCACCATCCCATAGCCTCCCTTCCCCCACTAGAGCCCTTATACTCTGATATCCCTGCTACTGTCTTCTGTGTTGTTGGCACCCTCAGCCATTCCCCACTACTTGTCCTTCTGGTGAATCTAGTCAGCCTATCTAGAGGTCTTTGTTTTAGGAGGGTTAGCTGTTCCTCATCTAGCGGTATTCAGTTGTCAATATTCCTTTGGATAACATTGGGGTCTGCTGTTCAATTTCCCAGTTCTATGTTGGGTTACTATTGGGAATCCATTTGACCACCCTGGCCAACAACTCAGAAGGAGGTATCACCTGTCTGGCAATGTTGCTTGCTATGTAGCCTTTAGCTATACATATGGTCTCTTATGAAATTATATTGGCCCCTTTAATCTTTGGTTATACTTTCCTTTTGGGTCTTTAAGGCCACACAGTTGGTCCAGATAAACTTATTTATTTTTACTCTTAAGGCCATTTGAGGATCTGTTCCTCAGGTATTACATGGGGTTGGGAGGAGCCCCTGGCTCCTTTCTTTTACAAGTTCCACCTATGTGAAGATAATTCAAAGGTCCTGCTCAACCATGGTTTGCCTCACTTGGAAGCATGGAGGAAATGATTCCTCTGTGTTGACCCTCCTCTTTATAGACTGGACATTGGTTCAAGTCCATCTGGTGGGGTATCCTCGGCCTCCTTGATAAAGAGGACAGGTGACCCTCCACCATTATAGGACATTTTGAGAGATGCTCATAGTCCCCTGGAACTAGTCAACCTAGGAGTGCAAGGAGCAAAAAGTGTCCTTTCTATACTTCTGACCAAATTATTATAGACCTTGAAGTATGTCTGTTAAACACCCAAGAAGGTTCGTTCCACCAGTCTGATATTTTTAATTACTGTGTGTCATGTAGATAAATATTAGGCAAAGACCAGTTGTTCTCAGAAAAATCTTACCTATACATATATTTCATGATCTGCTATGTATAATTTTCAGTAGGTTGTAGGAGTAATATGATTCTCACTGGTTTTTAAAGCTAGCTAGGCATTGTTTATCTCTCACATTGTCTCACCCTTCCATCATGGTTTTCCCTCTTAAGGTGCCCCCATTGCCCCCCTTTCTTCCATAATAATACCCTTCTCCTGTGGTTCTACTTCTCTTGAGCTCCTTCTTTCCCTTTATACCCTAGCAAATTTAAAAAATAAATTTGATTATTAAGCAAGGAGAGTAACCAACCACTTTTTAATTGGACTTAAGGTTCTCTTCACAGGATGATATCTGTACCTGATACTATTTTAAGGCCACGAACCTGTAGCTAGACAGGTTAAATCCCATAGGGGATAACCTATTACTATCATTCTTTTAAATGGAAGTATTATTAAATGGACAAGACTCATTTTCCTCAGAGATTAGTGTATCTCTCCATTCTCACCAGAGAAGCTTCTTGGAATAGAAAGTGGTTTTTCTGTAAAACAGAAAAACTAACAATAGAAACCATCTTTGGGGGCTGAAGAGATGGCTCAGAAGTTAAGAACACTGGTTGCTCTTGCAGAGGACCCAGGTTCAATTCTCAGGACCCACATGACAGCTAATAACTGTGCTTAACTCCAGTTCCAGCAAATCTGACAATATCTTCTACCTTTATGGCCATTGCATGAGACAGGTGCATTTACATACATGCAGGCAATACATTCATATACAAAAAAATAAATAAATATTAAAACATCTTTTATAACCTTCACATTTGAGATATAAGAATTTTTATAGAAATTTGAATTTGCATTTCACTTTTACTCAAATAAATTTGAAAGAAGCATAATTTGGTTTTGTGACAAGGACTTATTTGTAACCATTTTATCAAAGAAACTGCAAAAATAATACGAATGATTTGAGAGAGAAAAGTATTTTAGCTTTTAAATATAAAAGTATAAAAGCCTCTGATGATAATAATTAAAAGTGCTAATGGATTCAAAAGCACAATTTTAATCTCAAAAATTTCTATTCTTGCAATTATTTTTCTTTTGAATTTAAAATAAATTTATTGCTTTTTGGCTTTACCTAAACTTCAAAAGTATCATCTAGCAAATGTAGGCATTATTGTTATATAAAGAATGTTATGATAGTAAAAGACAATAATTCATAATTTTTTATATTAGAATTCCATAATATTTCCTGTTCTCCATGCAAACCTTCATCATCAGTAAAGCAACACCACTCTTTATCAAGAAATAGAAATGTACATTTCAGAATTCTTGGTGAAAAGAAAGCTTTGCTACTATATATATTTCTAATTTTTCATATTTCTAATTTCTCACTTCATGAAACAAAACAATCTTAAAAGTATACTGCATTTCATTAACAAAAATTAGCATTAATACTGCATAGTAATTATGTATTTACTATTATAAATCCTATAATACCAAATAAAATTTAATTTGAAATGTTGTTAAAACTTGAAGAGAATTTTAGTTTAACTGAAAAATTGTAATTACTGATACATATATTTCTTGACATAAAAGTAGCTTTCTACGTAATGTAATGTATCAATTCACATTTTGTCCTTTCTTCCAGTTTCTGGAAAGAATATCTTAGCACGTGGTCAAGGCTAACCTGGTGCTCCCTATGATTTCAGGTTCAGCTGAATTTATAGAAATCTTCTTCCATCTACCTCCTGAGTGATGGGATTACAGAAGTGTATCTACATGGCTCTCTTTGCCCTACTAAAGTGGAAAAACAAATAGTCCTAGGTTAACAGAAGTGTGCAAACATGACTCACTTTGTCTTACTAATGTAGAAAAGCAATGTTCCTTAATCTTAACAACACAACTGGAGGAATGAGGTCAGGAAGGAAACAAAACCAGAGTTCCAGTACTCTGGTTCACCCACAGAGCACCAAAGTTTTTTTTTTTTTTTTCTCCCCATTTCTAGATAAAGGTGACTCATGGATTTTTCATGAGTCAGATAAAAGTTTGCATAACATCCAATTCACCCTATTTTGAGAAGGTTGGTTTTCATCTATGCCCAAGGTCCTGGCATAGACTGGGAACTAATACCATTTTCCTCTGGACATTGCTCTAACTTTTCTCAATCCCAATCCCATTACCCAGCATCAAATAGGAATCACATTCATCTGTGACCATGTGAAAGAAGCAGTTATAGCTAATAATAAAGTAGGCATAGATCGTGCTTCAGTTCTGTTAGTCCAGGGTTTTGAAGACAGTCCTATGTATCTGGTGAAGTAAGTTGCCATGGTCACTAAACCACAATAGAAGCTTGTTCTTGGTAGACACAGATGCAAAATGAAAATCAAAGCAAGTCTACTTCTAAACAGCTATGGTTTCAGGTGCAGCAAACAATACTCAAAGTCAGCATATAGATTCCTACCATTGAAATTGCTGTAACTCCCTCCCTACTCCCACACCTATGGTCTTGCCACAGACCAATTACCTGCTCCCTGTTGACACCTGTCACTGGCATGTCTTGGGTTTCTATCAGCCAGCCTACCTAGAATATGTCTATGATGAACAATAGATGATTTTACCCTAGAATTCAATCTTTGAAGAATGCTTAACTAACAAGCATGATCATAAGGTAACAATGATGTTCATGAAGAATAAGGCAAACAAGATAGCACTCAAGTAAGAAATCTCATCCAGACAAAATCTCAGCATGGAGTTGGGAGGTGGACATGAAACTCCACACAGAGCTGAAGAACTGTTGGCAATTGTTAACAGCATAGAGAAGAGTTACTTTTCTTGAAGGGTGTGATCCTTGGTTGGATGACTCTTTAAGGGATGTACTCATACCCAGGAGTGTTTGAGGAATTAGACTCAGTAGGCTTTATCAATAAGAAGAAATAAAGTTATATGACACAAAATGGAGGGTAGGGATGTCTTACAGGAGATGGGGAGGGGTTTTTAATGTGGTCAAAATACACTGTTCGAAATTCTCAAAGAATTAATAAAAATAGTTTAAAAAAGAAGTCTCCAGCTACTAATCCCAATGGAAATCTATATGTTATCAGGTGAGCATCAGTTCTATTTGTGGTATTTTGAATGAATGAAACCCCTCCCAGGTTCCAAGTATTTGGACTTTTTGTCCTCGAGTGGTGATGCTGTTTGGAGAAGTATTAGGAGGTATGGACATGACCCAGGAAGCATGACACTGAGGGTAAGCTCTCAGAGTTCTTAGGCATTGCAGGATTTCTGTTTTCCTGTGTGTGCTTGAAGATGTGAGTGTTTTGCTTCCTGCTCTGGCCACCTGCTTCCACACTATGTCCCCACCATGGCAGACTCTGATCCCTCTGGAATCATGAACTCAAATAAACTCTTCCTTGTATATGTTCCCCTGCTTTATCACAGCAACAGAAATGTAAACAATAAACTACTCGAGGGTTAGAATTCACTCAAGAGACAGAGGGGCAGCATGATTAAAAGTTTAGTGGTCTTACACCAACTAAAGAGGTTGGAGAAGGCAGACCTGAGAGGGTTGTAGCAGCCTATTGCAATTCACATTGTGGATTTTCAGTATCTTCGTGAAAATGTGTGAAGTAGGTGCCCTATTCATTGGAGTAAGGTGACTATTTCCTTCTCAAGTTATGGTGGACCACCTCTCCCTTTTAGGATATTTTTACCATGGTCTTCCTGAAAAGTCTTTAAGTGGAAAGTCACAACAATCATGCAAATAATGTAATGATACTCAGATCTTTGGAATTGCAGAGCTTTTGCTGGTGCACATATGTGACAGCCAGGAAATTGTCCTGATGTATGAATTTCTGATATGACAGGAAGTTGGTATCTTCAGCTAAAGATGTTTAACCACAAAGATAAATTATAATGCTCAAGAGACTCAGCCTTTCAGATATAGTTGCAGGTTTCATGGTGATCTATTTGCCCACTATGCTGGTTGGCTTCATTTGTCAACTTGACACACCTGGGAAGAGGGAAACTCAATTTAGGAATTTCCTCCAATGGATTAGCTTGTTGTCACATCTGTGAGGCATTTTCTTAATTTCTAACTGATGTGGGAGGGCCTGGCCCATTGTGGAAGATGTCATCCTTGGGAAGTGAAGAAAGGCTGGACAACAAGTGCAACTGAACAAGCCAAGGGAAACATGGCCGTAAGCAGTGTTCCTCCATGGTCTCTGCTTCGGTTCATGTTTCCATGTTTCTGTTTTGAGTTTCTTCCCTGATTTCTCTCAGTGATGGACTGTTATCTGGACATTTATGATACAATAAACTTTTCCTCTCCAGGTTAATTTGGTTATGTTGTTTATAACAAAAACAATAAACAAACTAGAACACTTTCTTTTTCTCCAATGGAATCCTTAAAAAAATAAACACGTAAAGGAAAACTCTGAAACTATAAAATTGCAGATACTGTTTTAAGCATGCATCGCATATTATCTTATATAATCTTGGAAGCAGTTAAATGAGATAGTCAGACACAAGGATGCAAGATATTCATTTAACCACTTTGGTTATCCAAAAAAGACATATTGTAAGATAGCCATAATTGAAAAGCAAAATGCCATTTAGAGAAAATAACCAAAATATTGGACTCTAAATTTAGATTTTTGCAAAATGCTTAAAATCATCTTTTTATACCAACCTTAGTAGAGTCTTGGTCTTTCCAAGAATGTGATTTGTATTCTTTACTGCTAAAAGATGAAAAACATTAAAGAACACTTACCACTGTTTTTCAAATAAACTATAAATGATCATTTAATAAAGTACTCATACGGAGAAAATTTATGAAAAATCCTGACAATTTCTGAAAATTATGAAAAGATTAAGTTTTCTAGAACTCAGCAGAGAGGCCATGAGTAGCACAAGCTGCCTAAAGGCACACAGAATATCTGTGGGAATTGTTTTTACACTATATCATATTCAGACACTCTTCCTAGGTATTCTTACTCAGTCGTCAAAATAACAATCCTTCTGTGCATTGCTTCTTAAGAATATGGATTGATATTTCATATCTATAAAATGACTGTTTTCAATAATGAGCAGCAAACATTCAAACTATATATGTATATATATATATATATATGTTAATTGAGATTTTGGCAATTTCATACAACAGTTCTTAATCAAATATAGACCCCCTCCCTGATCCATGCCTCCCCCATTTCCCCACTGAACCTCATGTATTCTGCCATACATGTTATGTCCTATTCATTCAGGCATTTGTACCCAAATGTCTTTCAGTGTAAATGCATTCATTGGAGTCTGGTCAGCCTATCTAGTGATTGTATGCAAATCATACTCTTGCTCACCCTGCAGCAATCAGTCTCCAATAGTTCTCAGTCTAGGGATGGCCCACCAGCTGTTTCTCTCTCCCCCTTTGCACTTTTGTTTAATCGTGTCGATATGGGTCCTGTGTTCGATGCCACCATTTCCACAAGTTCACATGTCAAGCTTCAAGTGGCTTGAAAGCCTCTGTTTCCCTATGTTCCTGAACCAACCCTAGCTCTTACAATCTTTCTGCTCCCTCTTCTGCAATGGTCCCTCAACCATGGGTGGATGAGGTTCCATATAGGAGTTCTATCCTACACTCTACCAGTCTCTTACTCTTTAAAACTTGCCTTTCTGTGCACATTGCACTCTGTTGTATAAGGAAGCTTTATGGGTGAGTTTTGAGGGATGCGTTAGTTTTCTCTCTACCCCTTATTCTGCTACACTCCATGAGCCTAAGTTGTTTCAACTGTAGATGTGTCACGTAGTACTGTATATCTCTCAGACATATGTACTGGGTATTTGACCAGATGTGCAGCTCTACAGTAGCCTCCATCTGTTGAAAAAAGAAGCTTCTTTAATGAGTCCCGTACAGTATGCTTATATAGGGATTGATATTTAGCATATAGTAAGAAGTTTCATTTGTCTTAAGATATGAAATAAATAGGGCTTTCTCTGGGATCTATGTACTCTCCTGCCATCTGTATTTGTCTGAGTTTAAAATCCGTAAGTGGGGCTGGAGAGATGGCTCAGTGGTTAAGAATACTGGCTGTTCTTGCAGAAGACCTGGTTTTGAATCCCAGCTCCCACATGGCAGCTAAAATCTGTCAATAACTACAGCTCAAGGAAATCCGACAGCCTCTTCTGTCCTCTGTGGGCATTTCACGACACAGGTTCACTTACCTACATACAGGCAATACACGCATACACATAAAATAAAATAATAAAAATATTTAAAATCCAGAAGTGACATAAACATTCATAATCATTCCAATCATATGTTTAATACTGCACATTAATTTCAGTGGAGTTATACAATAGATATTTGTGATTTAATTAGAAACAGTGATAATCAGTCATTTGAGAGAATAGATAATACACAGAAAATCATGAAATGCCAGAGTGAAGAATCATTCAAAAAAGTATATTTCCAAACAAAAGAAAACATAGATATGATACCTCCTAACTAATAATGGAGCATCCACAACTTTCTAAAACATATGTGAGGGTGCTATTCTTGCATGATGTAATATTTGTATTACATAGGACCTAGCTAAAGAAACTCGCCCTAGGCATTTGGAATAATTGGAGTAAAATTTTTTTCAGCAAATGTGAGGCAATATTGATGCAGATGGTGCAAAAGAAATGCTGTGTGATATTAAAACGTAATACCAGAACTTAGGAAGAGAAGACTCACAAAGGGGCATTTTCAGTGTAAATTTACTGAAAATGAATAATGAATACTCAATAAGAAAAAAAAACTATCAGAATTAGTAAAAACAACTAAAATCAATAGTATTTATAGGACTATACACATATAGAGGAAGATTAAAACATATAAAATACTTATCCTTATTGGATATTCACTCATAGAAAATAATGGTGGTTTATTGATAGGTAGTTAAATAAAGAAATTCTTATTTATTTAGAGGTAGAAATCAGTTTTAAATATATTTCCATTTACATTTCAGATAACTATGATGCAAGAATCAAATCTAAGAAACTACAGAATTTTTTCTCATTTTTCAGTGTTTAAACTAATGGTCTGAAATCCTGGATTCCATTGAAATTATATACCCTGTTTACATATGAAAGTCCTTCATCTCCTCCAGTGGGAGCCAGCTCATTTGTCATTTCATAACATCAACACTTTTTGAAGAGTATCAGTACAATCCCTATAAAATGCCCTTCTTCACAGGCATTGAAATGTCTTATGTTTCCTTTTGCAGAAACCATGGAATTTCTTGGAATAAATACCTCAGCCAATGTACCCTTAGCAAACAGTCACAGGAGACACTTTATTTAGGTCTCATAATTAGTGTTTTAACTCTTTCAGGTACTTTATGCAATATTCTTCAATGCAATCTCACCAATTCCTTTTGTATTCTTTATTTTAGAAGGGATGCATTAATTTTGTGAGGTTACACTATTTATAAACTCAGTAGTTTTATTATTCATCCACTTATCTTTACTAAGCTGTTCCCAAAACTGTTTATATGTTTTTGTCACTTGCACCTGTGTAACTGGAGCTTATCCATATGAAAGGGTTATTTTTTATTCCAGATTTATCTATTCAAGCATTTTATTTAGATTAGAATGATCTTAGCAATATGGCATATTTTATTCATGAAGCTATAAACTAAAAATATCACAATTTCTTTTGTTTATCAAAACTTTTAGCTATGTACCATTATTGAGAGCTTTTTCAGAATGTAACTGAGTTTAGACGAACTGCTTCATTCCAAGTAAGGACCATATCCTTCAGTATTATTTTAGCTCCATTAGTATGTACTTTCCTGTTTTAGTGCTCTATAATTCTTATAGGTTGTTTTCACACTTTGTGTTTCCAATTAACTTAAAAAACCTTAGACTCTCTTTGACCAAGGCTCTTATGCAAAAATGTACAGATTTAACTGGCCTGGAGCTGCTGTCCGGGAACTAGAATGTCATTCACAGAGTCTGAACAAATGTCGAATTTTTCAAAATCAGTCTGTAAGACCCACCACCATACACTACTGTTGTTCAGAATTGATTCAAAAGCAATGGATGAAAGTCTTCAGGGATTGGGCACAACTGTAGCCAGTCTTCAAATTGCCTTGCTAAATTGGTTATTTTAGGTATAGAAAAAGCATAAGAAAAAAATGGGTATATCATCCATTTAACTTTCTTTTCCAATTCTGACATGTAGTATGACTGTGGAGAATAAGAACTGTTAAGGTCATTAAATATCTTGCAAAAAGTCTCATAGTGAATGCATGCATCAGTAGTGTAACCAAAATTATTCAACTGTAACTATTCTAGCCAACAGAAATATGGTTCAGGTTTGCTTCAAGGACCATGATAGTATGACAGGAATCAATTGAGTAAAACCTTGGGATGAATGTCGGCAATGGGAAACCACTGCAGATAACCCTGAGATGTCTTTCCCTCATTCATAGCAAATCTCTCAGTGGCAGGTGGAAATCAAAACATTTTCTATGTAGTCTAATCTTGCAAGGCAAGCAGACTAGCTTTGGGCAGATTACAGTAGCATGCATGGGCAACCTCTGCAGCATAAAATGCCCTTTACATTGAGCCCTTTATTTGTCAGTAATGCTTAGGAATGATGGATTCAGGAAGCTGAGTATGTCTAGCTAGTGCAGTCTGCAACAGAAGCTTATTCCATTATTCCAGTCAGGTCCTTAGAAGGTGGATCAACAAGTGTAATACTCTTAGTTTAGTCAGCAAATAATTTAATTCTACAGCTTGTGGCTGACATTGTTGTTATAGTCTCTGTTTCTGCGATTTTGGAATTGGCAGAGAGGAAAAAAGGATGTTGGCAGCCCTTAAAAATCTGGATTTGCAGCCAGGCGTGGTGGCGCACGGCTTTAATCCCAGCACTCCGGAAACCGAGGCAGGCGGATCTCTGTGAGTTTGAGGCCAGCCAGGTCTACATAGTGAGTTCCAGGACAGCTGGGGCTACCAGAAGATCCTGTCTCAAAAACACACACACACACACACAAAAAATGGATTTGCCAAACGGGTGCTGAGGCTATAGCTGAAGCAAAAGTAACTAAAATAACTCAGAATCAGCAAATTTATGTTGATCTGAGACATCATAGAACCAGGACCGGTGATTTCAGGAAAGCTTTATGACTCAAATTGTTCTTAAATGTAAATTTTATATTAATGTCTAGTCACAGTGGAAGAGGAAGTTTCCTGGGAAAAAAATACCTGCCACACATCTGCACTGAACAGCAGAACCTACCCTGCTATGCTCTTAAACTGAATATTTGCATATGACACGAGTCATTTCCGGTTTTGATTACCTAGTTAGTCATGAAATCTGAATTGATATAAACAAATTGAGAATATTAAATATGAAAGTCTTAAAGGCCTCATTACATTTTTATAAAAGCCTGAGCAAAAACTCAAAGTAAATGATACTGGGACGAATGTCAGGGAGGCAAATGCCAACATCTTAAAGTTCCCTCTAAAGACAAGAGCTTCTCTATTTCAGGAGCTCCAGGCAAATTGCAATTATATACTACCAGATAACATAAATAACCTTTTAGAGTACAAAATGAAAGCATGAAAACAAGGAAAGTATACACATCCACATTTTTTTAAATAAATCACATTTTTTTATTCTTATTCTTTTATGAAGTTAGTTAAAAATTAATGAACAAGAAATTAAAGAGACTGCGCTGCAATTAAGTTAGAATATTCTAACTGAAAAACAATTACTGTGAAACTATTTACATTCTCATAGAATTATAAACATTTCTCAAGGAATACTTTACAGCACAACTTTTTTTTTTTTCATAC
>NW_008352267.1:10296389-10306165 GCF_000622305.1 Nannospalax galili
TCTGGGTGAGAAGGATCAGGAAGCAGTATTGGTTCCCCAGGTGTCTGGGGCCCCAAGACTAGGAATGGCACAGCGTCCAAGCTAGAGTATAGAACGGCGGGCGGGGGGGCAGGGGGGTGGGGGGGGGGGGGGGAGGGGGAATGTCGCTTAGGTAGTCCCGGCGTGGAGAGCTGCGCTATAGACTTACCCCAAGAGGCCTGAGGATAGTAGTGCAGGCTAGGAGAGTTAGCAGGTGGTGCAGGCCCAGGGAAGCAGAGAGAGGTGAGGGCAGGGCCAGGACCAGAAGCGGTGCTCCTGGAGCCCAAGAAAGGGACTGAGTTGCTCTGGGTGAGAAGGGTCAGGAAGCAGTATTGGTTCCCCAGGTGTCTGGGGCCCCAAGACTAGGATTGGCACAGGGTCCAAACTAGGAGTATAGAACGGCGAGGGGGGGCAGGGATGGAAGGATGAATGTGGCTTAGGGAGTCCCGGTGTGGAGAGCTGCGCTATAGACTTACCCCAAGAGGCCTGAGGATAGTAGTGCAGGCTACACATATCCACATTTTATAAAGCAAGTTGTGTGTTGGATGAAAGACATTTAGATATTTTAAACAGAAAAATTTATTTATAAATCTATTTAATAACAACTGTAAGTATCTATAAAAGAAACCAAGTCCTTCGTTTGTCTCTGATTCAATATATGTTTGCTTCCCTTGCATTTAAGAGAAGACTTTTAATCATAAGGTTTACTTTGATGCCTTAACTTAAAGACATTACTGGAAAGTGGTGAGAGGAAGGAGGTGTGACATTTGTTAGAGGAAGGTCACTAGGAGACACTTCTAGAATGTAAGTCACCCTTATTTCCATCCTGGCTCAATCTTTCTGATTACTTTCTGGTACAAAGAGGATTTCTCTTCTAGTCTGCACAAGTTTCTTGAAATGATATTTTGTCAAAGTGGATGAGGCCAAGAACAAGCCAATGTGAAATCATTGTTTTTGTAAGCCTTTGGAACTTCTTTGTAGGAAGAACATTAAAGACTTTGGAGAAGCAAGTTATAAAATACCCAACTCTAAAGTTTAATCAGAGTTTAGTAGAGATTCTATGTCAAAGGTTGACTTACAACTTTTCATATGATAATTATGACTCTATTGGGAATTGTACTAGAGCCATTCCTGTTATATTCTTGTATAGACCTATGGAAAAGGTTTCCATAGAGCAGAGACTTTAAGTGAGACTGAAATAATGAGAAATAGACTAATTAATTTGACATGAAATATTTTAGGAAAATATGTAAACTTACATTATCAGTGCTGGTTGTTTATAGTGAGATCTACAGTAGGAACCAGTAGCTAAATATATTAAAAACAAATAAACGAATCATGGAGCTTGTCCAGCATAAAAGCAAGTTTAAAGCTGTGGGCAAGTTGTGATTGTTAAAGAGACTTTTGTCATTAGAGAGATGAGGGACAGGGATAGATTTGCAGAACACTGACTTTGGTATTTACCACGTGTTCTGCACTCTAGATCCCACAGTGGCTCTACTGGAGATACCTAAAATGTGGAGTGCCTGTTAATTAGCTTCATAAGACCTTTACAGTATTATCCAGCCATCAGCTAATCATGGAGGAATCCCATGGGGTCCTAAATCTGTTGAAGATTTATACATAGAAAAAAGCTGACAGAGGAGGAAGACATTTCCTCATTGGTGTAGCAATAGGTGCAGATGCTCCAGTAAGCAAATTAATGTAACTCTTTGATCACACATTTTTAATTTTTTTATATTTGCATTTCTGAGAATTTCATACATGTGTATTGTCTTTGCATTATGTCAGTCTCTCCCTGTGCCCCACCAACATCTCCCGTGTCTCCCCATTCCTTGTTAATCTCTTGTTCTCATCTTTGATTATTATTGATACACATACATGAATACATTTATAATACATAATCTATATGTATTATATATAATGCTCTGGGTACACTGAGTGGTGCTGGTATGCACTTTTGTTTACAGTTTCATATTTGGGATTATATTATATTCTCCCTCCCTTGGCTTTTCCTGCACATTTTCATCTTGAGGTGGTGCCCTGTGACATTCTCCCCATCCTCTAAACATCCAACTTGTATTGTCATTATACAGATCTCCTTATACCATAATACAGTGGAGATTCCATTAGTGTACCTTTCCTGTCATAACTAGAACACACTAATTAGCAGCAGGTTCACACAGTCTTTTGCCCCTCTTTTGTGATGGTCCCTGACCTTAGCTGCAGAGGTTCCATTGGAGATGTGTCACTTAGGAATGGGCACCTCACAGTCAGTTATTCTCTGCATTTGACCAGCTGTGAAACATTGTAATGATCACCATCTGTTACAAAAAGAAGCATTATTGAGAAGTGTTGAAAAGTTATACTTGTCTGAAAATATAAGGATACAGATTTCAAATATAGTAAAAAAATTGCATTGGTCTAGGGAAATGAAACAGGTAGGTTTTTCTCTAGATTTCATGACCTATCTAGCCACGTATACTAGATTACGTTTAAAGTATCATACATTATTTCCCTCAAATAGAGCAAGAGTTAATTTCAATTAGACAGTTATTGAATACCTCCAAGGTAAAAGTTCCATTACTGCACTAGTAGAGACAGTCTGCTGGGCCAGGTATTCTGGACTGTACATTTAAAAAGAGAGTCTACAGACTAGAAAACAAAGCAGGTTAGCAGGGATGAGACAGGACTGGAGTGTAATGTGGGTGAATATGATTGACTTACATTATGATAATTTATGAAAATGTCATATGAATATTATTATTGTACACAATTAATATATGCCAATAAATAGGTATTATTTATCAAAAAAGAATGCAAGCACCCTTCACTGGAACAATAGAAAATAATTCTTACTGTTTCTTAAAAATTGGTCAGACCCCAGTCATCACAAGCTCCCACTCCACTGAAATACTTTCTGTGGACATGAAAGCACAGTAATCACAACTCAATGGCACAAGTCCACATGAGGAGGTTTCTTCACAGGATTTGTTTCAACACAGATACTCAGACAATACTGGACCTGTGGTCAAAGGGGACTAGGAGGCCACTTGTGCAGTCCTTGGGGTCATCTGAATAGTTCTGGTTTTAGAATGTTTCAGGCCACAAGAGTTACAGTGCAATAGATGTTTTCATGCAGAAGAAGATGATAGGGCCGTGGCACTTTCCAAGGTCCAAAGGCTACCTGAGTCTTCTAAAGTAGTCCTAACTCGCTAGATCCCCTTCAGCCTCCTGGAGTGCTCCTGAGTAGCTTGACCGGAGCCATCTGGTTCCGTCAATATAAAATTAAAAGACAGAAACTTAAGTCTAGACTAACCAGCTTTATGTGCCCAATCAAAAAGCACTCACGGACTGTACCTTGACTTCCATGCAGCCAGAGCAGCTCCACTCTCTCCCACCACTGTGTCCCCTTTCTAGCCTTTGATGCAGGCCCACTCATGCTCTTCTGTCTCAGATCTCTGGACTAGCTTCCTAACACCAACTAGCTTAATCCTTTATCCCAGTTTGTTAGACACTCCAGAGCCTGTCCCCACACCTACCTTTCCTTGGCTTCTTGATCTGCCAGCCTCAGAATTGATTTGTACCCGGTTAAGTTAGACCCCTCCCACTATACCTTAACTCCCCTGCAGCCTGAACAGCTCCACTGTCTCCCAGAATTGGGTCCCCTTCCTAGCCTTGGACTCATGACCGTTTCTGCTCTTTATGCCCCAGGTCACTGGACTACTCTCTTAGTCCAGACCCACACTCTGCATCCTGATCCACTCCACTCAGACCAGCTCAATTCTCCAACTTAGTATGTTAGAAACTTCACAGGCTGTCCCCACTTAGATCTTGACTCTAGCTTCTTGATCTGCCTGCCATAGAGCTGCCTACTACCTTGGTAAGTCAGATCCAGCCCCCCATTGCATCTTCATTCCCCAGCGGATTCCCCAGCAGCCTTAGCAGATTCAGTCTCTCTCCGCACTCTGTCCCGTTCTAGCCTTGGGCCCAGTCCCACTCGTGCTCTTCTGCCTCCGATTTCTGGACTAGTTTCCTAACCCAGACTAGCCAAATCCTCCAGAATAGTTTGTTGGACACACCACATTCTGTAACACTTGTAGTTAGGAAATTGGACATAGTCTCCTTTCCCCAGCAAGTGCTTGCTGTTTATAAAAACTTCAGGAAAAGCTAAGTGAACCTGAGCTTCCTGATTCTGGCATTTCATGAGTTTCCTGAGTCTTGTAAGTTTCCTTATCTTCTTAAGTCTTATGAACCTCCCATCTCCATCCACAAAAGAATGTTTTCAGTTCATAAAAATGGATACATAACAACCATGATTTGATTCGTCCCCTCATGCTTCAAACTTATTTAAGATGCAATTTCTAATCAATATAATAATTTCCACTGGAACTGTTTCTGGAGACACCAACTATGCTAATGTATTGTTTCCTGATGTGTTCTTTATGTCTTTGTAGTGTGCAAGTCCACATGCTCTGACAAGTCTATTTCCACTCTGGAATACACGTTCAAAATGTATATAGCATTTAGATTTTGTTTTCTTCCTATATAATTCACTCTTGGGTTATAATATATGTTCCAGTCTTCATTGAGCCTTCTGGGGCTGTCAAAAAATAAGGCAACAGTGCCTATAGCAACAAGTATCCTGATCTTAGGTTAATGCACATTTTCAGTTTTCTAAGTTTCATACATTATTTCAAACAAAATAGACCAGAAGTAAATATATAAAATGTATCATTATTCCAACAATTAATAAAATCCAAGACTAATTTTCATATTTATGAAGGTCTCTGCCTTTTAAAATTGCAAAGTGCCTAAATTGAATTTATCTGTCCCTCTTTGTGTGTTTTGTCTGTTTTATTTTTTTCTGTATTTCTTTGTATTGACAGGGTACTGCAACATGCTCATCCTGATGCAGTACACACCTGTATTCTGGGAGTTAATGCCTTTTCATACATTTTTTTTTTGATTCCTGTGCTGAACTCTACTACATTTACCCGAGGTCTGCACATGTACATGAATGCAACAGGATTATGTTGTGCCAATCTGCTTTTCCTTCAAAAGTGTATAGGTTCATCTTCCCTGTGGACTTCATATTTCAAAATTTATGTTAGTACACAGATATACTAATATGAATGAATTAATTAATTTTCATTATAAAGTATTCATTAATAATATTTAAATCAAGCTCAAACTTCTTTTTTTCTAATTTTTATTGAACTTTTCTGTATTTCATACAGGACATCTCAATTAATCTTAATTATCTTTATACTCACTTTACAAACTGGCACTGTCCAATAGCTCCCCACTGGAATTTGTATATTCTGTCACTTATCATAAAGCCTACTGTGTCAAGTTAGTGTCCCCACATGTCCTTCAATGCAGTTTCATCCACTGAGGCCTAGTCAGCCTATCTAGAGTATCTCACTTGAGGAATATCAGCTCTTCCTCACCCAGCAGTAATCAGTTGCCAATATTTCTTCAGTTAAGATTGAGGTCAGCTGTTCATTTTTCCAGTTCTATGCTGGGTTTTTGTCTGTTTGGCTTTGCATAGGTCTTGTGTATGCTGACACCATTGCTGTAGATTCATATGATCAGGGTCCCAGGAGTTTGTAGGACACTATTTCCATATGGTCATGCACTACCTCTCTTACATCTTTTGCCCCCTCTTCAACAATGGTCTCTGAGCCCTAGGTGGGTGTAGTTTAATACAAGTGTCCTGTCCAAGTATTCTGCAGACGTTTTGTCTCTATACTTTGGCTATTTGTGACCTTTTGTGTTACTTGGCCTTTCTTGCATGAGGGGGCTTCCTTAAATAATAACTGATATATTCATTTTAGTCAAGAGAGGTGGAACCATAGGAGACTGCTATTATCAAGGCATCTTTTAAGAGTTTCAAGTGAACCTGGGCCATAGAGTAAGACTGCATCTCAATATAATATGAAGAATAGCAAAACCAAGGAAAACAAAACACAAAACAACAATAATAACAAAAATTAAATAAGCAAAAATATCATGACCTTGATGATTCATTTCATTTTTGGTTCCAAGATTTTTTATTGCAATATTCATTCACATATTAGGCATTCATTAACCCTAATTTTATTTTCAATATTAGAATTGCAAATAAATTAATCATTTACATTTTAAATGAATACATTTGTGGTATCTTCAAAACAATGTCATAAAAAGAATTGCATTATGTCATTTTCATGTACAGCCATTGTTGAAAAGATAAAACCCCATTTTATTTATGTCTATGAACTTAAAGTGTTAAGTAGGTCAGTCTGTCACAATAGAGTAAAATTACCATGACCTCCTTAGAACTGAGATGAATTTTGAAAGTCAGGTACTGAATTACAGTCTTAGGAAAATTCCAAGAAGAAAATCTTGAACAAATATTCAGTAACATTTAGGTTCAATAAAGAACAGTGTGTGAGTCTAAGAGAAGAATAAATGTCAAACTGACAGGTAAAGCTCCCTAGACACCTACCCACTTTCTATTTTTAGACATTTTAAGAGAGATAAAAGTCTGCTAAGATTAGATTTCTTTTTTAGGTAGTTCTTTTTTAATTTTTTAATAATTTTTTGAGCTCCCTTGCAGCATCCTTCTGAGGCCTCTCTCCTACCCGCAGGCCTGCCTCTGGGGTAAGTCCATCACGCCCTCTGCACCTTGACTCCCCCAGCCTCATTCACCCTCCCTTCACCCCAGCCAGTCTCTCCTAGTTTGGGTTCCTTGTCTTGGAGGACCAGACACCTAGGGAACCAATACTACTTCCTGATCCTTTTCATCCAGAAAAACTTAGTGCCTTCTCTGGGCTCCAGGAGCACTGCTTCTGGGCTGGCCCTGCCCTCACATCTCTCTCCTTTCCAGAGCCTGCACCACCCACCACCCTCTTCAGGGACACAGGGGCTGACATTTCCTCTTCCTGATCTTTTGCATCCAGACCAACACAGCTCCTCAGTACAGTCCCCAAGAGTCCTTGGGACCACTTCCAGCCCCCTCTGCCTTTTCATCTCTGGGTGGCATGGGCCACCATTTGCCCTAGACCAACATCTTTCCTGGGCCAGGCTCTGAAACCAATCCAACCCCCAAATTGCTGACCCCAAAATCATTCCTGGAGGGATCCAGACATTAGGAGAAAGTCTGAAAATATCTCACCCTCATCTGAATTGGGCCTCTGTGGGAACTCCTGAAGACAAAAGCAATCTCACCACTGCAATATAAAATCGAGAGAACCAGAAGCTTAGACAAACCAGTTCTTCATGCCCAAAATATAAACCACAAAGATACATAAAGTTCACAAAAAGAGCTGACCCAAACTTAAAGGCCTGAGTCTCACACAAGAATCAGAAACTACAAAAGAAATTCACATTTCAAAATCAGAGAGAAAACATAATAACATGAAAAAGCAAAATAACATATCCCCACAAAATACCAATAGTCCCCTAGAGGAGTACAAAGAGAACCCCCTAGAGACAATGCAGGACATGGAACTCAAAAGAACAATGATGAATATGATAAAAGAATTCACTGAATTTAAAGAACACACAAACAAGGTAATCATAGAGCTGAAGGAAGAAAACTTCTGAATGAATTCAGAAAAGAGTTGGAAATATTGAAGAATACTCAGGCTGAAATGAAGAACAATTAGAAATGACAGGAGAAAGCTTCACCAATAGGATGAATGAAATAGAAAACAGAGTATCAAGACTGGAAGATAAAGTGGATGAACAAGACCACTCAAGCAAAGATTATGAAAAATTTAAGGAATCACAGAATGGAATATGCAGGAATTGTGTGACACCATAAAAAGACCATAGGCATACAGGAAGGAGAAGAACCCCAAGAAAATGGCATGGAACAGCTCTTCAACAGAATTGTGGAAGAAAATTTCCCAAAATTAAAGAAAGACATGCCCGTACAAATACAAGAAGCATATAGAACACCAAACAGACAGGACCAGAAAAGAAACTCTCCATGGCATATCATAGGAAAAAAAAAAAAAAAACAGTAAATGTACAAAACAAAGAGACAATTCTGAAAGCTGCAAAAGAGAAACAACAAATCATATATAAAGGAAAACCCAGTAGGATTACAGCTGACTTTTCAGTGCAAACTATGAAAGCCAGAAGAGCCTGGACCAAAGCATTACCAGTTTTAAATGACCACAGATGCCCACCCAGATTACTATACCCGGCCAAAATGTCTCTTATAGTTGAAGGGGAAAGAAAAATCTAGGATTAAATAAACAGGCTGAAGAAATTCATGTCCACAAAACCAGCCCTTCAGAGAGCTCTGGAAGCAATACAAAGAGCTGAAGAAAGGAATGACTATACCCAAGGGATTGTGGAAAAAATCCAATGAAAGTATAACTGTGGAAAAGTACAGCTATACCAAGAATGAAAACAGAAATAAAAATGACAGGATTCAATACTCATTTTCATTAATAACTTTAAATTATAATGGACTGAACTCCCCAGTCAAAAGACACAGACTATGTGACTGTATTAAGAAACAAAACCCATCTTTTTGTTGTCTGCAAGAAAGTCATATCACTTTCCAAGAAAGAGACTATTTCAAAGTGAAAGGATGGAAAAAAATATACCAAGCAAATGGCACTAAGAAAAAAGCAGGCATAGCAATTCTAATATCTGACAAAATAGGCTTTAAACTAAAACTAATAGGAAGAGACAAAGAGGGCCACTTCATTTTGATCAAAGGAACAATGAATCAAGAAAACATTACAATCATGAACATATATTCACCACCAAACTCCCCAACTTCATATAAACAATATTACAAGACTTTAAGACCTAGATTAACCCCAACTCATTAATAGTAGGGACTTCAATACCCCACTGTCTCCATTAGATAGGTCAACAAGGCAGAGAGTTAACAGAGAGACATCTGAATTAAACAATACCATATGTCAAATGGACTTAACAGACATCTACCAAGTATTCCATCCAAGCTCCAAAGGACATACTTTCTACTCAGCACACCATGGAACCTTCTCCAAAACTGACAATATACTGGGGCACAAAACAAACCTCAACAAATACAGAAAGATTGAAATAATTGCATGCATTCTATCAGACCACAATGCAAGAAAGCTTACAATCAACACCAGAAGAAGCCCTAATCAGCACCTGAACACATGGAGATTAAACAACACACTCCTGAATGATGAATTGCTCAAAAGAGAAATTAAGAAAGAAATAAAAGTATTCCTGGTATTAAATGAAAAGGACAATACAACATGACAAAACCTCTGCGACACGCTGAAAGTGGACCTCATAGTGAACTTTATACCTCTAAATGCCTACATCAAAAAATCAGAAAGAACACAAATAAATGACTTAACGTTGCAACTCAACACACTTGAAAAGCAACAGCAAATGAAACACAAACCCAGCAGACAAGAAGAAATAACAAAAATTAGGATAGAAATTAATGAAGTTGAAACAAAGAAAACAATACAAAGAATCAGCAATTCCAAGAGCTGGTTCTTTGAAAATATAAAGAAGAATGACAGACCGCTAGCCCAGTTAACCAAAAGATAGAAAGAGCACCTCCAAACCAACAAAATCAAAGATGAAAGGGGAAACATCACAACAGACACCAGAAAAATACAGAACATTATAAGGGAATACTAAAAGAAATGGATGGATATCTGAAGGCATGGGAACCACCAAAACTAAACCAAGAAGAGATTAACAGCTTAAACAGATCCATAACACAAAACCAGCCTTTC
>NW_008352267.1:10306294-10315258 GCF_000622305.1 Nannospalax galili
CAAATTAAGGGAGAACTTCCAAATTCCTTCTATGAAGCCAGCATCACTCTCATACCAAAGCCAGATAAAGATACAATCAAAAAAAGAAAACTATAGACCCATATCCTTAATGAACATAGATGCAAAAATTCTCAACAAGATACTTGCAAACCACATGTAGACATACACCAAAAAGATCATCCACCATGATCAAGTTGGTTTATCCTAGAGATGCAAGGATGGTTCAATATACGTAAGTCAATAAACATCATAAATCATATAAATGGGCTCAAACACGAGAAACACATGGTCATCTCCATAGATGCATAGAAGGCCTTTAACAAAATTAAACATGCATTTATGTTCAAAGTCCTGGAAGGAACTGGACTGGAGGGAACATACTTCAGCATACTTAAAGCCATATATAACAAACCCACAGCCACATCTTTCTAAATGGAGAAAAACTGGAAGCATTCCCATTGCAATCAGGAACCAGACAAGGCTGTCCACTATCCCCATTTCTCTTTAACATAGTGCTTGAAACTCTTGCAAGCAAAATAAGACAAGAGAAAGAAATTAAAGGAGTAATAACTGTAAAAGAAGAGATCAAAATATCCCTTTTTGCAGATGATATATTATGTCTAAGGGATGCCAAAAATTTCACCCAAAAACTCCTAGAAATAATTAACACATTCGGTAAAGTGGCAGGATACAAAATTAACCTACATAAGTCTATAGCCTTTCTACATACCAATAACAAGCAATAAGAGAAAGAGCAGATGAAAACACTACCCTTCACAATTGCTGCAAAAAAAAAAAAAAAAAAAAAAAACTCAGAAAAAATCTGACCAAAGACATTAAAGAGCTCTACAATGAAAATTTTAAATCTTTAAACAAAGAGATTGAGGAAGACATCAGAAGATGGAAAGATCTACCATGCTCATGGATTGGAAGAATTAATGTTGTGAAAACGACCATCCTACCAAAAGTCATTTATAGATTCAATGCAACGCAAATCAAAATCCCCATGACCATTTTCACAGAATTGGAAAAAACTATCCTAATATTCATATGGAACACAAAAGAAATTGGATAGCAAAAATAACCCTGAACACTAAGAGCAAAGTTGGGGGGATTACTATACCAGATTTTAAGCTTTATTATAGAGCTATAGTCATAAATACTACATGGTACTGGCACAAAAATAGACCCATAGATCAATGGAACAACACTGAAGACCCAAATACGAGTAAATGCAATTTTAGCCACCTGATATTTGAGAAACGGGCAAGGAATATTCACTGGAAGAAAGACAGCAAGTTCAGCAAATTGTGCTGCCACAACTGATCTCCACTTGTAGAAGAGTGAAACTAAACCCTTATCTTTCACCCTGCACAAAAGTCAATTCCAAATGTCTCAAAGACCTCAATGTAAAGCCTGAAACTCTGAAATTATTAGAAGAAAACTTTGGAAAAAACCTACAAGATATAGGTGTAGGAAAGGATTTTCTAAACCGGACATCAATTTCTCTGGAAACAAGGTCAAGAATTAACAAATGGGAGCTCGATTAACTAAAAAGCTTCTGTATATCAAAGGAGGCAATCAAGGAAGCAAACAGAAAGCCCACAGAATGGAGAAAATCTTCACCAGTGACACATTGACAGAAGATTAATAACCAGAATATATAACGAACTAAAATAACAGACAACCAAGACAAGAAGCAACCCAATTAAAAGATGGGCTAAGGAGCTGAAAGAGAGTTCTCAAAAGACGAAGTAAAGATGGTTATGAAACATCTTAAAAGATGTTTGACATCACTAATAATTAGGGAAATGCAAATTAAACCACTTTAAATTTTCATCTTACCAAGGTCAGACTGGCTAAGATCAAGAGAACAAATGATACCAAATGTTGGAGAGGATGTATGGAAAGGGGAACACTCATCCACTGCTGGTTGGGCTGAAAACTGGTTCAATCCCTATGGAAAGCAGTGTGGAGAACTCTTAAAAAGACTACAAATGAATCTACCATTTGACCAAGTTATACCACTCCTTGGCATATACCCAAAGAACTGATCCTATTGCAGAGACTCTTGTACATCTGTGTTTGTTGCTGCTCTTTTCACACTAGCTAAGAGATGGAAGTAAACTGTCCCTCAATTGATGAGTGGATAATGAAAATGTGGTTCATTTATACAATGGAGTTTTACTCAGCAGTAAATAAAGATGAAGTCATGAAATTTTCATGTAAATGGTTGGAACTACAAACTGTTATACTAAGTGAAGTAACACAGACTCAGAAAAAAAAATGACATATGTTCTCCCTCATATGTGGATCCTAGAACAGACTCTGATAAATGAGTATGTAACCAGACATAACTACAGGAACCAGGATAATGGAAAGGAACCAGGGAGGTAAAGGAAAAGAAAGAACCTGAACGACAAGAAGAGTAGGAAAAAGTCCTTTAGAAGGGAGATGTGGATAAATTGGAGTTAATTTAATGGAGTGGGGAGGGAAGGGTATAAAAGGAACCTAAGGGATAAAGGGAAGGAAGGAGCTCAAGAGAGGTAGGACCATAGGAGAAGGGTATTAGTAAGGAAGAAAGGGGGGAAATGGGGGCACCTTAATTTTGAAAACCAGAAGGAACCATATTACTCCTAATGACACATAATGCATAGCAGATCAAGAAATATATGTCTAGGTAAGGTTTATCTGAGAACAACTCGTCTTTGCCCAAGATTTATCTACATGACACACAGTAATTAAAAGTACAAGACTGGTGGAACTAATCTTCTTGGGTGTTTAACAGACATACTTTGAGGCCTATAATAATTTGGTCAGAGGGACATAAAGGACAGTTTTTGCTCCTTGCCCTCCTAGGTTCACTAATTCCAGGGGACTATGAGTATCTCTCAAAATGTCCTACAATGGTGGTGGGTCAACTGTCCTCCTGATCAAGGAGGCTGAGAAGACCCCACCAGATGGACGTTCGAACCAGTGTCCAGTCTACAAAAAGGAGGGTCAACACAGAGGAATCATTTCCTCCATGCTTCCCAGCAAATCCAAACGTGATCGAGCAGAACCTTTGACTTATCTTCACATAGGTGGAACTGGTAAAAGAAAGGAGCCAGGGGCTCCTCCCAAGCCCATGTGACCCCTGAGGAACAGATCCTCAAATGACCTTACGAGTAAAAATAAACCGGTTTATCTGGTCCAACTCTATGGGCTTAAACACCAAAAAGGAAAGTATAACCAAAGATTAAAGGGGCCAATATAATTTCTTAAGAGTCATACGTATAGCTGAATGCTATATAACAAGCAACAAAGACAGACAGTTGATACCTTCTTTTGAGTTGTTGGCCAGGGTGGCCAAAGGATTCCCAGAGAGTAACCCAGCATAAAACTGGGAAAATGAACAGCAGACCTCAATCTTATCCAAAGGCATATTGACAACTGATTACCGCTAGTTGAGGAACAGCTGACCCTCCTAAAAGAAAGACCTCTAGATAGGCTGACAAGATTCACCAGAAGGGCAAGTAGTGGGGAATGGCTGGGTGTGACGACAACACAGCAGACAGTAGCAGGCATATCAGAGTATAAGGGCTCTGCTGAGGGGAGGGAGGCTATGGGAGGGTTCTATCTTGGAAGTGTGTGTAAAAATAAAATTTTAAAAATTAATAAAAAAAATAAAAATAAAATTTTTCAAAGCATAAAAATTTGCTCCTTAATAATTAGTAGATGCAAAAAACATTACCATTGAAATCTACCTGATGACTCTATATCCATCCTCAGATGCCAAGGAGCTCAGAAAGCAACCGACTGTGACTAGTAATAATCAGATATATAGAGATTAGAAATACATGTGCATCTTAGTGTCAATTTTATTTAAAATGCATTTTTCTGTGTGAATTTTTATTTTAATAATGAAACTGAGATCTTTTTTAAAAAGTTTTAAACCTCATTTAATTTTATGTTTTATAGGTTTTATACTGAGTAAAATAATGTATAACTGTATTAATTCAACTGTAAACAAAAAAATTTACAGCCAATTTTGAAAGAGATGCATCTTAGCTCAGAAAATTTTTATTGAATATGTCAATGTTGTTGTAATGAAATGGTTCATCTAAGTATGTAGTTATTAAATAAATTTTTTAAAAAACCTTTATTTTGTGTGTATATGTATGCACACATGTGTGTTGATATTCTAGACCCCTTCAAAGTACATTTTAGGATTTTCTTCTTAGTGAAGATTTTTTGTAATGCAAATTAGGCTCCATTGGTGCAGGATAAGTTAATGAATTAGGAACTTTGCTAAGATGTACCAGGCTAGTATATAACCATTTTGTAAAATTATAGATGTCTGTATCATTGAATTTGTGATTTTTTAAAATCAATTTTAACATATTTGGAAGGTGAATAAAAGAAAGCAAGTAATAAAGCAGCCTCTTATGTCATCTTGATTCACATATCAATGTTCTCACTTCCTCTCTTATCATCAATTTAAATTAAAAAAATCTGCCAATATTAGAATTTCCCACTTGTCCTTCTAAAATCTTACAGAGAGTATCATAAGGTAAATGAAATAATAAAACTTCAATTATAAAGAGATAATTGAGATAGAAGTTATGATCAATAATTATAGCAGATAAATCCAAATATCCTGGACTCTAAAAATAAGATGCATAGTGACATTAACCATGGCAGACATGAGCTCTGTTGTTGATCACATATACAATGGTCCTTCTGGTCCATGGTTTTGTTTGTCATAATTATAGTTTTCTGAGGCAAACCACTTTATGAAAATATTAAGCAACAACTTCCAGAAATGAGTAATTTATAAGTTTTAGATAGCGTAACACTCTCAGTAGTGTGACAAGATCCCCTGCCATCTTGTCCTATCTTGGACGTGAGTCATCCCTTCCATAAGTGCATACACACTCTATGTCCTACCCCCACCTCTAGTCACTGAGTAACCACTTAGATTATCAAATTTTCATAGTAACACAGAGCCACCTACCTAGTAGTCTCATTATGTCCTAAAGACTGTGGAATTCAACTTACTTCAGAATGTCATATAGACATGATTTCATATCACTGCATCAGAGGAAATGTGTAGTTATACAGCAGTGCATTTTGCGAGAAATGAAGAGAGAACAAATTAAATTAATATACTTTTTATTATTTATTTGAGTTGCTAATCTCTTATTTGTGCCTAATGTAAAATCTACTATATCATAACCCTGTGTATGAGGATGGGGTGGGGGCGTATCCATGAATATAGTAGATGCCTCAGCATCTTGTCACATATCACCTTTAGATAAGAAGGGCAAATGTATTTTCATACATTTTCCATGCTCTACTCTTCAAGGCTATGAGTAGATCTTGTACATAGACAATGAACTTAAAAATAAATCTTTCTACATAGTGAGTTCCAGCACAGCTGGAGCTACAGAGAGACCCTGTCTCAAAAAGACCAAAAATAAAAAATTAAAAAAATAAATATTTCTACTGTTACATTGAGTCTCCCTATCTTTCATAATATTCCTATACTGTCATCCCCTCAGCCCCTGCTTCCAGGCAGCATGTTTCTTCACTGTCCATCTTTACTAGGCTGCTTCTTTAAGTGCTTCTCTGCTTTGTGTCTTGCTTTTCTTGCTTCTGTCTTTATTCTGTCATTTTTCTTCCATGAATTCTCCTTACCAAGCTGAAACAAGACTAATTTTAAAAATTAACAAAGGTGCAGTTTAATATGAGGATTATTTATATTGCTTTTGTAAAGCAATACATTTTTATTTCTCTGTCACTTTATATGAGACCTCTTGCATGTTGGAGATATCAAATCCCTGAGGGCAGGAATTATTCCATTTATTAATCTTTGCATATTTTTTCCTACTCTGTGTGTGTTACATAGAAAAATGCCTAAGGCTATGTGTGAAACCAGTAGATACACTGCTGATTAAATAATTAACATTGTCCTTTCAAAGGTTGCCTATTTTAATATTACTAACATCATACTGAGGCAGAGAATGTAAAGGTCAGGTAACTGAATTCATTGATAAACATTTGAACAAAGAAAATAATGAGAGACTCAAAAGAGCAGCTATGTCACTTAGGAGACTATTGAAAAAAGTAGAATAATTTAGCAGACTATTTAAAAATGATGGTTTGTAGGATATTTCAGTTGGTAAGGTGCTTGCTATGCAAGCATAAAATTTGAGTTCTGATCACACAAACACATGTAAAAAAGCAAAGCATGAGAAACTGCATCCATAAAAATCTCAACAATATTGTTGCCTAAACAATACCTGCAGAATCACTACACAGGTCAACATGTCTGCTGAATGGAAAGATTTCACAAGTCCCCATGCTACTTGAAGAGCTACAGGTCAATGGCTGCTGAGAGAAGAAGAATCTGATTGCTGCAGGGAAGAGCTCCCTGATAGGTTATTCAACCCCAGTGGACAGCCATTAATACATAATACATGTACATCCTACATCCTAGCAACACTAAATGGACTCACAAGGTTATGGTGTGTGTGTGTGTGTGTGTGTGTATAACAATAATAATTAAAGAGGTCATGAATTTGAATGGAGCAGATGAAATGGGAGGATTGGATGAAGAGAACAGTGTTGGAAATGATGCAAATACAGTATTTAATAATGAAATTTTCAAAGAATTAAATACAAAAATGAAGTCGGGAGTCAATCCTTCAAAGAAAACTAACTCTCCCTCAGGAAATTTGTAGGAAAAAGGATAGAACTAGAAAATAGTATACAGAGTGAAGTATTCCAGACCAAGAAAGAAAGAGGTCACATAATCTCTCTTATTGGAGGATATTATCCCTAAATATTTAAATTTAAATACATAAACTTAAATAACCTCAAAAGTCAGAAAAGTAGAAAAGGACCACGAGGGGAAGAGTAAGGGGAATGAGCTCTGGAGAGGGGAATAGTAGGAAACAGGTGCTGCGAAGGAGGAAATGGGAAAAAGAGTGAAACGGGTCCTTCACTGGGAGAGGAGAGAAGGGTAATAATACAAAAGAGCAAAGAAGAAGCGATGCATAACACTGGGATTTTGGAAAAGCCACAAAGAGATTGTGGGGGGGGGAGTTACCTCATGGTGTGATAAAGCTCTCCATAAGAGTCATAGATTACCTATAAACACCCCAGTTCGAGGGATGGAAACATTCCTTTGTGTTGCTGATATTATGTTCAAGAGATTTCCCAAACAAAATGGGCTATTGGAATTTCAGTACATGAATGTAAGAACCTTTTGCTGAAAATTCCACACACTTTGGACACAGGACTTGGAGGACATAAGCTATAACTGACCTGGAAGCCTCCTTCATGAAGATTAGTTTTCATACTATGAGAAAGTGCAATGGAATCTCGGACCTAAAGGATAAAAATCATTACCAGTCCAAATCAGCTGTAAAGCCTATATATCACAGTGATGAAGAACCCAGTAAGATATTCCCAGTGGTACAATGCTAATTCTTTTATGCTGTGAGTAATCAAAAGCTTTCTAATTGCTCTTAAATCCCACTCAATAGGAGATAATCCAAGATTATTTCTGTAAACACAGCCAACTGCCTGTGCTTGGAGAGGTTCTATATCTTAGAGGAGAGTCGACTAGTACTATTTTTCTAAATCATCAGTTTCTAACTCTACTCAAAATACTTATATCCACAGATAATTGTAGCTCTTATCCTCGTCAAAGAAGCTTCCTTTTGCAGCATACTGTGGCAACTATGGTGATCCACACCTGGTAAAATTGCAAAAAAAAAAAAAAAAAAAAAAAAAAAAAAAGTGATGGGGAGTATGCCCAGCCCCAACTGGTACATCTACAATGCAACCCCTTAAGACTTAAGGACCTCTGCAGAAGAGGAAGCAGAAAGTCTTTAGGAGCAAAAGGAACATGATACCTGCCACTGTATTGTCTTCCAAACATGACAGGGCAGCTGTACCCATGAAATCTCAAATATACGTTTGTCTACACAATATCTGCAAGATGACCATCATAGACAGGGGAAATTTCACAGGATAGCTCCACCCGTAGATGAAAAGCTACAGGCAATCAATGGCTAAGAGAGGCAGAATAAGCTTATTTTCTGAGACAAGGAATCATCCCTAAACACAAATATGTAGGAGCTGCACTAAATGGACAAGAAAAGAAACAATTAAGTTGGGTGGCACATGACTGAGGAAGACACCCTACAGTGACCTGTTCCCTATGCATGCGGGCACACACAGGTGCATGTGCACACACAAAACCACACAGGTGGTTAAACAAAAATAAAATGAGAGCACTGCAGAGATGGCTCAGTGGTTAAGAAGACTAGATGATCTTACAGAAGACCTGAGTTAAGATCCCATATCTCACATGGTGGCTAACAATCTTCTGTAACTCTAGGGGATTTGATACTCTCTTCTCACCTCTGCAGGCATTGCACAGCACAGGTGCACTTATACGCATGCAGAAAATATACTCATACACATAAATTTTTAAAAATTAATAAAAATATTTGAAATAAAATGAGAAAAAATTATTTTATGTTATTGTACACTAATGTTTACTTAACTTATAAGGATCAAATAACTGTCTACACTCTATGGGATTTAAGTATTTCAAAACCCATGAATACTTGTGTAGAAATTTCGGAAAAATTAAAGTCTCTGGAGGCCAGATCTCTTACCAAATATTTCCAGCATGATCTTGAAATGTAAACTGATAGATGTTTCTTGGCTATGCATATTCTATGTATTCCAAATGGTACCTGAATAGACAAAACACAGTATTTTTTAGATATTTCATTTAATTTTTTAAGTGTATGAGTGTCTTTCCTGAAAGCCTGTACACTATGTGTGTGTTCCTGGTGCTTACAGAGTCCAGAAAGGGATGTTATATACCCTAGGACTGGAGTTAAGTTTTTCAGTCATTTTGAAAAAAAAAAATTGAAAAAAAAAGTAAGAAATATTTTATTA
>NW_008352267.1:10315366-10320933 GCF_000622305.1 Nannospalax galili
TAAAAGTTTCTTGATTTTACTGAACTAAATGATAAATTGTATATGTACATTTTCTTTTCTCAAATATTTTGTTAAACCAACAGAAAAAAGGAATAAGATAATACTACATATGAGCATATAGAAATATGCACAAAATGATGCAAAGAACACTAAGTGACCATATGATAAAATCCTGAATTTAAAATATTTCAAATAAAATCTAAGTGTATAAGAAAAGTATGCTTAACAAAATACAAAAAAATAGTGAATATTTGAATGTGTAAACTGTTTTCTTCAAACTCATTAGAAACCAGCTGGAGAAAGCACAGAGGCAAATGACCTAGATAGCAATGGGTTTATCATCGTATTGGAACTGAACACTTTTCAAAAGTTAGAGAAAGCAAGGGAAGAAATTCTTATAGTTCTGGATATTGAGAGGTTGTAGAGGACTAGTATGTTTGGCTTTTCACATATCTCACATTTCAATTCTCTCCATTAATCTTCATGGTTCCTCCACCCCTATGATTTTCATGAGTAATTTCTAGATCACTTGTCCACTACCATGTAGAAATTTACAGGATTCCACTATTTTATCCTTCAATATCTTACATCAGAATGAAAGGGGGCAGATAGCAATATAGAACAGACTGCATTAAGAGCATAAAAATCAGGACTGGAGTGATGGCTCAGAGGTTAAGAGCACTGACTGTTCCTGTTGAGGACCCGGGTTCAGGTCACAGCACTGCCATGGTAGCTAACAACCATCCATACCTCCAGTTCCAGGGGATATGATGCTATCTTTTGACTTCTGTGGGCACTGTATGACATAGATGCACTTACATACATACAGGTATTACATTCATACAAATAAAATTGAAATAATAAACAAACATTTTTAAAGAAAATAAAAATCAGGACTGAAGAGTTGGTTCAGAGGTTAAGAGCACTGCCTGCTTGTAGAAGATCGAATTTCAGATTCCAATTCCCACATGGATAATCAAAACCATCTCTACCTACAATTCCGCGGTGTCTAATGCTCTTTTCTGGCCTCTACAGGCACAAAATACATACATGCAGGTGCTCACACCTATACATAAAATTATTAAAAACCATATTTTTAAAGAATATGAAAATTAATTTCATTTTAAGTGAAAAGAAAAATGCTTGCAGCCTTAGTGCTTGCCAGCATTGTTTGGCAAATGAGAATATGGAAGAATAAAGTGAAAATTGTAAAAGAAAAAAGATAATAATGGAGAAACTGAAACATTTGTTACAGTTAAGTAGAAAATAATTCCATAAAATGAAAATTTCTCTCAGAGTAACATAATGATAGAATTTTGAAGTTGCATTAACTTTTTAGATATAATACACATTATGCTAGTTCCCTTAACTAACATATTAAAGCACTACATAGCAAAGGGAATAGTGGTCAAGCAATTATTAGATCTAATGAAAGAAGATCTTTAGAAATGAACCCCAAAGAGGTTGATACACATTTAAAAGAATGTGACAGTCCACACAATTCAGAGTTATCCAAAATGAGACAAAATTCCAGTATAGACATGGGGAAGTGGGTTGGAGATGCCAACTCAGCCTAAGGAACTCTGACCAATCACTGTTTGCTGGGAGGAAGAGAGACAGTGTTATGCACAGAAAGAACTCGGTGGACCTGAGTTCCACATTTTTCTACCTAACCAAACATTTTAATTATCTCCAAATCACTTAATCTCTAAATATTTCCTCTTCTATATGGAAAAATACAAAAAAGAAAAGATATACATCATCTTTTAAATACTTTAATATGGGATTCCTTATTTTATACATAAAGATATAGTCCATAAATTCCCTGTTTACTGCATTTCCTGCAATTATGCACTGCTGTACCACAGTAGTTCTGTCAAGTCAGAGAACTGGACTTGGCTACTTTGATGCCCTTTGTGTCCCCTCCTTCTCACTGATGCTTCTCCAAAATCATGCCTCTCCTGACATCCACTCACTAGGATTACTTCCAATTGCCTTTATGTTTTAAACATAGCCATAGAGTATCTATTCTTTGTGCCTTGTTTTCCAAATGCATTTTTGAAGTATATTTTTAATTTTACTTATAACTACCCTTTCCCCAATTTCTAGTTTTTAATGGTTCCATGATTCGTGTTCTGTATTTAGCCACAGGCACTGGAATGAAACTGAAGTGTATTTGCAGTAAATTGGAAGCCATAATCACTTGGTTTATTCAAAATAGAGACAAGATATTTGAGACTGGCTGTAGTCAAGCTATAATCACCCCTTGAATTCATTCTCAAGCACTGCAAACTGTTAATAAGAAAAAGAGAAAAAAAAAACCCACATAAAACCCAAGAACTTGTTAACTTAATGAAATCCAAAATGATGCATCTTCAGGCTATCAATATGGAATATTCTTGTCAGGAGGTTGTATCTCAGCTGATGGAGAGCTTGCTTTGTATATATGAGGCTCCTAGTTCAAGTCTCAGCACGACACAAAACTAGGTATGGTTCCACAGGTCTATAATAAGAATTTCACCACTTAGAAAGTGGAAGCCAGAGGATCAGTGGTTTCTTGGGTACAGAAAAACTGTCTGAAAAGAAAAATGCAAGTAGAAATGCTTATTTTTTGACTTAGCAGTATTATCTTTATGAGGCACCAGTTTAACATTTTAGAGAATCACCTCTCTATTCCTCTACATATGATGGCATGAATTCAGCAGCTAGTTTTCACAGGAGAAGAATAATAAGTATTTAAAGTATGGGGGTATAGAAAGAGCCTGAGGTACAGTCTGTAGAAAAGATGAGCATAAATTTGCACTTTGATACACAGAAGCAGACAAAGATAGATGGCTTTGAATATATGCATATATTGCATGTGTATACTTGGTATATTATAATTTTTATAACACTTGTTTTCTGAATGGACTGAGGAAAAATGAGGTCCAGCAATATTAGTAGCAATGAGCCCATCCAGAGCATGATTTTATCTTTTAAATACTACTTCCTAATAAAATTGGTGAGTGGGCTTTAGAAAAATATGGACATTGACTTCTGATCAATACCACAACATCCTCTTGGGTTAGAGTAGTTCAAAGGGTGCTCAAAGAAGGAGAAAGCAATATTAAATCTCATATATATATATATGAGACAGTAGGTGCTGAACCTACCCAAGTATATGACAAATTGAAAATCCAACCCAAAACTTTGGTGTTGTAATCTTATAGCTCACAGCAATGAAAAAGAGATGTGGGAGACAATAAGAATAATAAGTATCAGTACATCAATGATGTGATAGACATAAGTACAAATTAACTAGAAAAGACAGTTCTTGAACTGAGAAATACTTGAACTGGTACAATATTTTCCTAGTAGGTGCAGAAGTCCTGTATTTTTTCTCCAACACTATATACACCTGAATGTAATGATACACCCCTGCAATCCCAGTACTCAGGAGATCAGAATTTCAAAGTTACTCTAGGCTACATAGGAAGAGCTCAGATCCTGTCTCAGAAAAAAAAATTAAAATAAAAGAATGAAACAAAGAAGAGTTATTGTTATGCATTACATTACAAAACAATGTGAAGATTTTAAAATAAAGAAGTTAAAAGTCACTGGGCTTTTGAAAAAAGACAAGCAATAACAAATTTACATAGCAATTATCTATGGGTGATAAAATCTGTGGATTAAAGATTAATGGAAAGGAAAGTATTTACACAGTTTCTAGGCATAAGCCTACATATAAACAGAGAAACAATTAACAATATAATCAAAATGTCACTGTTGGTCAATAAATTGTGTGATTACCTTGAAAATTTACAGTTTGTTTTGAATTCTCTCAAAACAGTTTACAGAATCATTGAACAATTTGTTCTTATATTCCTTTTTCTTTGCTTTAGAAACTGGAGTCTAAGAAGAAAGCAAGATATAGAAAATGATAACATTTTTATCATAGGAAGATGAGTTGGACCCAGTTCAGAATATTAAGGTGCTATGTCAGAGATTGTGATGTTTGAATGATTTCTGTGGCTCATGAAGGCAGTAGGTTTGTGCTAGAAAATGAGTTAACACTTTCAATACTGATCATTTATTTACTATTTGACTGAAAACGATACTTTCTTGCTTGGTGACCCAAAATAACCTACAAATGTAAACTTTTATATGATAATTAGTCCTCAAACTGAGAATGTTTAGCATTATGTGTTTAGCATGGAAATGATAGGACTGGAATGAGACAATTTTGCAGGAAACTTTGTATAATAAACTAAGCTCAAGAGCTTAAATATAAACATGTAAACTTCCCTTGGTATCTGCTTTGTCCCACATCAGCTATATTGTGATGGGTGTTTTATTTTCCTTGAGGTATATTTTTATTCAGCTTCATGAATGTGCATATTATATGTATATGCTATGCCTATGACATGGGCTTAAATTTTTATTTATTCTCACAATATAACTGATGATGTATTTTGAAATCTGAGTCTCTTTGAAGTAGACACTTCCAGAAATTTCTTCTCATATTTTTGAGACATATGGGTTGATAGAAATATATGCTTTTAGCCTTTTGTTCAAGATCATTTCACTTTTCAATCAAAGATTATAACTCACACTCATAGTTTTACTGACTGCTCATTGGAAAACAACCATTTAGTTCTGGGGAGATAGCTCAGTAGGTAAAGTGGCTGCAATAAAACATGGCTTCCATCTCCCAACACAGGTTGTTGGAAGTGTGTGCATGCATCTGTAACACTGAAGCAGAATCCTTGAAACCAGAGAAACTTGACTCCCTAGAACTTATTTGAGAGACAATTAGTCAAATGGTGAGTTCTGAGTTCAGTGATAGACCCGAACTGAAAAGGAAAATAGAGATTGTTGAAGATATCCCACTATATCTCTATCCTATACACATATATATTTGTGCACTTAGACACACACATGAAAACACAAACAGGACACACCCACACAAACACACTCCCCCACACAGGCAAAAAATCAAAATTAAAAAATAAAATCACCTGGATCAACTATAAATAAAGAAAGCAATTCTTCCATTTTTCCTTTAAGGATCATACTCAAATTAGCCATTGCCCCTTATAAATTAATTTCATGACTCAGGAAAGGCATCATGCAGTCTGAAAAGACTTCTTGAATGGTTTTACAGCGATCATTTAGAGTAGAATAGAAACTGACAACAAATCTTCCTTTCACTTTACTTTCTGAAAAGATGTTCATTCTTGATCCATTTTCCCTTCAGTAGGAAAATAACTTTCCAGTTTAGGTGGGATATACTACCTGGAAAAATGATAAGTCTTTAAATGTGTGATGAAGGACACCCATTTTTTTTGAGACAGGGTCTCCGTGTAGCCCCAGCTGTCCTGGAACTTGCTATGTAGACCAGGCTGGCCTTGAACTCACAGAGATTCACCTGCCTCTGTTTCCCAAGTGCTGGGATTAAAGGCTGCGCCACCAAGTCCGGCTAAAGACACCACTTTTTAAACTTCATCTAACCATCAGATAATGATGTCTGACAAGTCATTCTCTCTCTCTCTCTCTCTCTCTCTCTCTCTCTATATATATATATATAT
>NW_008352267.1:10320984-10324376 GCF_000622305.1 Nannospalax galili
AGGGCTAACCCAGATCTATATCATTGCAGAGGTGGAGTTTAAAGGCTTTACGGTAAAATATAACACAAGTTTTCAAGTTTTTATTTGCAACAAATTTGTTAATCTTTACTGGTCAAAGAACATCACAAGGCTAAACTCATAGTTATCATCACAGAATATAACACACAAAATCAGTACAGATGCAGAATTGAAGGAAGATGGATCCGTGCTTGATTGCTGAATCCTTTATTGGGCACTGTAAAATTTCTTATAATGTACTAAACTATAATCATTGAATGTTAAAGTAGTATAACTTCGTGAGACAGCCTGAGAATGCTTGCTCTGACCTCCATCCATGTAGGGGCTGAGACCTCAGCAGATGGCCTGTGAGCACCTGACCTGGCCTCCCTCTCGCATAGGAGCTGAGAATTCAGAGGAAAGCCTGAGAGCCTCCAAGTGGTGGTGAGCTTCACCAAATCCTGCATACCCAACCCCTTAACTGGGATTACCTGAGGCCCCTCCCACAGCCCCAGGGCAGACCTCTGCCCTATGGTATGGTAAGGTTGAGACCTTGGCAAAAACCTTGAGATGGCCAATTCTGGCCTCCATAGGTGTAGGGCCTGAGACTCAGCAGATTGCCTGAAAGTCCCAAAAATCGGGCCTCCCCTTAGGAAATTTCCCAAATTGTGCCACAATTAGGATTTGAAACTTTAGAAGGAAGCCTGAGTATACCTGACTGAAGCCTGACTTGGGATTCTGTGGGAGCTCCTGATAGCTGATCTGAAGCCATCAGTTCCCTCTAAAATAAAACTTGAGAGAAGCTGAAACCTAGACCAACCAGCTTTACATAACCAAAAAGAAAATGACCAAAGAACATCAATACTACAAAAAGAAGCAAATGTCAACTTGATTTTCATACCAGAATCACAAACAACAGAAGAAATTCACATGCCAAAATCACAAACAGAAAAAAAAAAAAGCAAGGAAAGCCAAAACACTATGTCCCCACCAAACTCCACCAGCCCTGTAGAAAAGTTCTACAAGGAGAGCAAGGAGAATCCCCTAGAGATAACCCAGGACACAGAATTTAAAAGAACAATCATAAACATGATCAAGGAATTAAATGAATTTGAAGAACACACAAAGAAATCAAAGCACTAAAAGAAGATATGGATAAACTTCAAAATATATTCACCAAAGAAATAGAAACATTTAAGAGAACTCCGGCTGAAATAAAGGAAACAGCAGGGGAAAGCCTCACCACTAGAATGAATGAAATGGAAAACAGATTATCAACACTGGAGGATGAAGGTGAAGAATTTGACCACTCAAGCAAAGATTATGAAAAAAAATTTAAAAACACAGGAACAGAATATTCAAGAGTTGTGGGACACCATGAAAAGACCAAATCTATGTATCATAGGCATAGAGGAAGGAGATGAATTTCAAGTTAATGGTAATGACCAGATTTTAAACAAGATTCACAGCTCACTTATCAATGCAAACTGTGAAAGCCAGAAGAGCCTGGACAAAGGTTTTTCCAAATCTAAATGATGATAGACACCAAACGTGAATACTTTACCTAGCAAAAATGTCTATTATAGTTTAGTATGGAAAAAAAATCTTCCATTACATGAAAAGCATGAACTAATACATGGCCATGGAACCAGCCCTTCAAAGAATACTTGAAGTAATATGAAGAACAGAGAAAGGAGCAACTATACCCCAGGGGCAACGAATGAAACTAAATAAAGCTATAATTGTGGGAACACAAAATTAGACAAAGAACACAAACAGTAATCAAAATGATGATATATACATCTTTATATATGTACATCTAATATACATCTTTCAATAAAACTTTAAATATCAATGGACTGAACTCCCCAGTAAAAAGACACAGGCTAGTTGAATGGATTAAGAAACAAAAATCTGGACTGAACTCCCCAGTCAAAAGACACAGACTAAGTGAATGGATTAAGAAACAAAATCCATCCCTTTGCTGTCTGCAAGAAACTCATCTCACCTTCAAGGACAGGCACACCTTAAAGTGACAGGATAGAAAAGAATATCTCAAGCAAATGGTACTAAGAAACAAGCAGGGGTTGCAATTCTAATACCTGACTAAATACACTTCAAAATAAAGCTAATCCAAAGAGATAAAGACCATCACCTAATTCTTATCAAAGGAACAATCGACCAAGAAGATATTACAATCCTGAGTATGCATGCATCAGACTTTGGTCACTCAAATTTATAAAAACAACACTACAAGACTTTAAGACACAGATTAACTACAACTCAGTAATAGTAGCGGACTTCAATACCCCACTGTCTCCATTAGACAGGTCAACTGGACAAAGAATAAACAGAGAGACATTTGAAATAAATGATGCCATACATCAAATGACCCCAACAGACATGTTCCAAATATTCCACCCAAGCACCAAAGAATACACTTTCTAATCAGCACCTCATGGAACTTTCTCAAAAACTGGCCACATACTGGAGCACAAAACAAACCACAACAGATAAAAAAATTGAAATAATTCCATGCATTCTATCAGAACACAATGAAATAAAGCTCAAAATCAACACTGAAAAGAGCCCTAGTCACTAAAGGAACTCCAACCAATACTACTTAAATTACTCAAAATGATAGAAATGGAGGGAGAACTCCCAATTTGTTCTATGAAGCCAGTATCACTCTAAAACCCAAACCAGGCAAAGACAAAACCAAAAAAGAAAACTATAGACCCATATCCTTAATGAGTATAGATACAAATATTCTCAACAAAATACTTGCAAACCACATACAGACATTCATGAAAAAGATCATTCACCATGATTAAGTAGGTTTATTCCAGAGTTAAAGGGATAGTTCAACATACACATGTCAATAAATGTCATCAATCATATAAATGGACTCAAAGACAAAAACCACATCATCCTCTCAATAGATGCATAAAATGCTTTTGCCAAAATTCAGCATGCATTCATGATAAAAGTTCTAAAGGTAATTGAACTGGAGGGAGCATACTTCAACATAATTAAAGCTATATACAACAAACCTACAGCCAACATCATTCTAAATGGGAAAAAAAAAATGGAAGCATTCACATTAAAATCAGGAACCAAACAAGGATGTCCAATATCTCCATTACTTTTCAATATAGTATTTGAAATTCTTGAAGGAGCAATAAGACAAGAGAAGGAAATTAAAGGAGTACTAATTGGAAAAGAAGAGGTTAAATTATCCCTTTTTGCAGACGAAATGGTACTATACCTAAGAGATTCAGAAAGTTCCACCAGAAAACTTCTAGAGCTGATAAACATTTTCAGTAAAGTGGCATGTTAAAAATCAATCTACAAAAATCAGTATCCTTTGTATATACCAATATCAACCAATTAGA
>NW_008352267.1:10324419-10330214 GCF_000622305.1 Nannospalax galili
TTAAATCTTTAAGTAAAGAGATTGAAGAAAACACCAGAAAAATGGAAGGACCTCCCATGATCATGGATTAGAAGAACTAATACTGTGAAAATGACCATTTTACAAAAAGCAATATACACATTCAATGCAATCCCAATAAAAATCCCCATGACATACTTCACAGAATTAGAAAAAAAATTAAATTTAAAAATTTAAAAATCCTTAAATTCATATTGAAGCACAAAAGACCCTGGAAAGCCAAAGCAAACCTGAGCACAGAGAGCAACCTTGGGGAGATTACTATATGAGTTCTCAAAGTATACTACAGTTATATAGTCATAAAAATAGCATGGTACTGGCACAAAAATAGGCACATAGATTAATGGAACATTATTAAATACCCAAACCTGAGTATATGCAATTTCAGCCTCCTGATACTAGACAAAGGTGACAAGAACACACAATGGAAGAAAGACAGGATCTTCAAAAAATGATACTAGAAAAACTGGATCTCCACTTGTAGAAGATGGAAACTAGATCCTTATCTTTCATCTTTCGCTAAGGTCAGCACTAAAGGGATCAAAGTCCTCAATGTGAAACTGGAATTCCTGAAGCTATTAGAAAAAAATATTGGCAGTAATCTACAAGATATTGGTGTAGGAAAGGATTTTCTAAATCAAACAGAAGTTGCTCAGGAATTAAGGTCAGCAATCAACAAGTGGGACCTCATTAAACTAAAAAGCTTTTGTACAGCAAAAGAAACAATCAAGAAAGTGAAGAGAAAACCAACAGAGTGGGAAAAATCTGCACCAGTGACACAGAGTTTTAAGTTCTTATAAAGAACTCAAAAAGCAAAGAAGCAAGAAAACAAATGCCCCAATTAAAAGATGGGCTAAAGATCTAAACAGAGAGTTCTCAAAGGAAAAAATAAAGATTGCTAAGAAGCATCTTAAAAAGTATTCAACATCATTAATAATGAGGGAAATGAAAATTAAAACAACCTTAAGATTTCACCTTACCCCAATCAGAGTGGCTAGAATCAATAGAACAAATGATATTAAATTCTAGAGAGGATATGGAGAAAGGGGAACACTCATTCACTGATGGTGGGATTGCAAACTCATGCAACCTCTATGGAAAACAGTGTGAAGAACTCTTTAAAAACTAAGAATGAACCTACCATATTACCTGGTTATAGCACTCCTTGGCATATACCCAAAGGACTCATCTTATTAAGGAGACACTTGTACGACCATATTTGTTGCTGCTCTTTTCACAATAGCTTTTCACAATACCTAAGAGATGGAAGCAACCTAAGTGCCCTCAACTAATGAGTGGTTAATGAAACTGTGGTACATTTACACAATGGTACTCTATTCAGCAGTAAATACAGATGAAAAAACAAAATTTGCAGGTAAATGGATGTATCTAGAAACTGTTATTGTAAGTGAAGTAACAGAGACTCAGAAAAACAATAGATGTATGTTCTCCCTCATTTGTGAGTCCTAGCACCAAATTCTTATAAGTGAGTGCATATTCTGATGCAATTGCAGGAACCAAGAATATGTAAGGGAAACAAGGAAGTAAAGGAAAGTAGGAACTTGAGAGAGAAAAATAGTAGGATAAAGTTGTTACTAAAGAATAAATACGTAAAAAGGGAGGTATTAAAGGGGGGAGCACTATACAGAGAACTATGGGAATTTAGGGGGGAATTCCTCCAGATATACAGTTAAAAAAAAAAAAAAGCCTTAAGCACAGAAAGAGCCCTACAGCGATGGAAGAAAGCCCTTCCAGAAGCAATACGGTTGTTAAATGAAAATCCCACTGCCAAAAGTGGGTTACCCCCCAATGATCTGTTGGTCTGAGGGGCCCTGGTGGTCCCCAAGACAACATAGGCCATTGCCAAAAATGTTGGTTGTATGCTGGAACCAACCAACATCGCTCTAGAAGGATGGAGGGACCCTACTGTTGAAGACACTGTTTGATGTGAATGCAGGAAAGGGAGAAATCAAGTGTGGACTAAGCTGGAAACTCCCTGCCACTGTATGGGTGGCTTTGAGAGTGCCAGAAGGAGATATGCAGATCACTGGAGAAGAATTGTCCCCTATAATTCTGCTCACTGATAGACCCTGCGTGCTGCACTATCAACATACCAAAGAAGATGTTTCTACTGGTGCCATATTGGAGTGTCTAGTGTATGTACAACCAGCAAATTTTCTGTTGGCTATAATTCCCACTCCTAGTGGTGGAACACACATCTGGTACTTTAGACCAGACCAAAGCCTTGTGGAAGGGGAGAATAGAGGCCTCAGTGGGAAGCCAGTGCAATTGTTTTGTTAGACAGATGTGATGCACCTACTAAAGTACAGCCCATGCGTTTGTTTTTACACCAATAGATTAAGTTATTATAGCAGCCACTGTTTAGATCTCCTTGGTGTTTGTGTTTGTATAGTAGATGGAATCCTACTGAGATGGGTTAACAGCCCATGGTAAATTGACAATGCAGAGATTCAAAAGTTCAGTGCCTTGCCACAATAGGAGGAATATTATCCCACACCTACCACCCCTCCAAGTCTCAGAGACTTTTGTGGAAGAGGTTGGTGGAAAGAATGTAAGAGATGGAGGAAGGGGTGGAGTGTTAACTGGAAGTATACTCCTATCACTATGCTGGCAAGCTATAATTGCACCTCCTTCTCATGCTCATCAAGGCATCGAGGCGATGGTGTTAGTTACTCCTCCCACCCAATCAGTTGAACTTAGCTGCATGTGGGGGACAGGCTAAGGATATATAACCCAAGAATGTCAGGTGGTACATCTCTCACCATTACCTGTGGGTGTCAGAAAGTCATAGAATCTATATTTGAGTGTGGACTTTCCATTGAAGCCATAAATTGAGGGTGCCTAGTCTTCTGTAAATAAACACCCACCCTATGCTCTCTTAAAGAAAAAAAGAAAAGAAAAGTGTCTAGGGACACTGACTTGAAAAAGTGCATCTTAAAACCCAGGACAGAGTATACAGGTTCCAGTGAGGAGGGGTTGGGGTGGGGGGGGCTATGGGAGGGTAGTGGTGGGGATGGGATAATAATGATTATTCATATTGTTTCAGATATTTTGTGAAAAATATGACAAAATTTCATAAAAGTAAATTTAAAAAATGGTATAACATTTTTGATTTTTATTTCAGGTTTGAGTAGCTTTCTATTGCATTCACAGCTCTAGAATTTTCTTACTTAGCATCATCAGATCATGAAAATAAAGGGCTGCTACATATATGACATATAAGGTGAATGTATCTAATGATGTAATATGTGAATGTATCTGGATATTTTTTTAAGTGTCCAACAAAGATTTGGAGATTAGTATTAGAAATTCTAAGTTTCTAATTTGTAAACTTAGCAGCATATTGGCTAAGCAAACAAATTACTTCAACTCTAAATCAAAGGAGAATGGAAGTAAGTATATTTAGTGACCATCAAATCTTCAGCTAATATATTTTTTATGACTGAACATCAACTAAATAGGGCCTGGAGACTAAAAAATACCTATTAATAAAAGCTTAATGTATAAATCTATTTACAATCACACATGGCTTTTGTTATTTTAAAACAAATTTATCCTTTTCTTATTTTTTTCTGTGAGAGAATATAATGAATAATTGCTGTCCTGTTATCTATAAAGACAAGAAAATTGTAGTGGAAGAATCACTTGTAGCAAGCCAAGCATATTGCATTTCATATTAATGCTTTTAAAACACAAAAAAATGAACAAAAAATAGATAATACACATAGGAATACACATGTGAATGACAAAAAAGTAATGGATTCATTAGTTTTTCTTTCATGCAATTTTATTGTCTTGTGCTTTTGTTGTTTAAAAAATACACAAACATCATAACTAATTGTATGTGAAAGTCAGAGACAGTTTTAACAATGTCATTGTCACTCATTGCTTAAAGAGATTTAAACATTGGAAAGTACATCATTTAAAAAAACATTCTAATTTTGCATGAACTGTAATCTATTTTATAGTGTCTAATGACAGATTACAAAACATAATGTTGTAATCCTTATAGTATCAGTCTTAATGATTTTGGAAAATAAAATTCTCTAAAATACCAATTTCAGGGTTTCATGCATCTTGTAAGTGAAAATTTTAAATACGGACACTAAGTATATAATGAGCAGCTGACATAAACAGCTAGTGATCCCAAATAAACTAAAAGTGAATATTAAATATAAGTAACTTTATAATGCAAATAAACACCTTTAATAATTCCTTCTGGGGCTTGAGGGATGGCTCAGTGAGTAAGAACACTGGCTGTTCTTACAGAAGACCCGGGTTGGTAGGCCAGCACCCACATGGCAGCTAACAACTGTAACTCCAGTTCCAGGGGATCCAACAGTCTCTTCTGTCCTCCACAGGCATTGCATGACATAACTTACATGCAGGCAATACACGCATACACACAAAATAAAATAATAAATCAAATATTTAACAAATAATAATAATAATTCCTTCTGAAACGTTTACCTAAAATACAACTAACTACATTCTTGATACTAACAGAAATACTTTCTTTTAAGGATTCTCTCTCTCCCTCTCTCTCTGTCTCTCTCTTTTTCACTGTTACCTTTCTCCTACTATATTAATTATATATGTTTAATTAACTTTGTCTTTGAGTCTATTTAGAGTGTTATACAATGCACAATCAAAAACATACTTGGTGGGAAGAAGAAGCTGAAGAAAAGTCTGGCAGTGCCTCTAGCATATAGCATGTGCTCAATTGGAGTTATTTAAATGACCACTAAATTTAATTATTGGAAATGTGTGTGCTTATTATAAAATTACTGTATGTTAATAATGAAGTCCACAATAAATTATTTCTGAAGTTCAACATATATTTACTATGCAAAACCTATTCATGTTTAATTCAAATCTAACCTGATGCAGTAAATCCAGCAGGAATCATTTCAACCTCTGTTGAATGCTCCTTTTTATTTAGAATTCAGCTTATTAATGATTTTCTGCCCCCACCTGTGGGGACCCTGTACAGGTAAAGCTCGAGGGGGACCACTCCCTGAAAGGAAAAACGGGCAAGAAAGAAGAGACGGAGCCCAAGCAAGTCCACTTGTCAAGGGTCACTTTATTGTACAGCAAGCTTTCCTTATATACAGTTTGTATTTAGAAGGGGTTGAAGAAGTTGGTCAAAGGTTACAGCATTCTTATGGGTATGGGAGGGGGACTGAGCAATTCAGCAACGTGACTGACCGCCAGGTGTTCCAAGAGATTACTACATGACTTATCTTTCCAAGAACTGTTTGCAAGAGGAAGAGAAAGATAACCTTGCCATAAATTCTTTCTCAAGGTTACTAGTGCAGGCAGAATGTACTGCTTAAGTCAACTGTTTGTAGAGCCATATTATATTTTTTGGTAATGAATGTTGTTTCTCCAGCTCCCGACATCTCACCCTTTATTAATAACTTTAGCGAATGAAGGATCTGCCTTAGGCTATGTGGTGGGTCCCCCGAGTCGGGATTCTTGTTTCTTTTGGTAAGGCCCCTGTCTTAGGCTACACAAACTGCTTCCATGTTCAGTACCCGCAAGTTTGGGGTACGCCCCTGAATCATGGGTTTGTGCTATACCCGTCATTGAGTACCTTACAGCTGAGAATCTGCCTCCGATCTCTGGCACCACAATATTCCCGTCATTGATCTTTTCATTAGCGACTAAAGTTCCACAGAGTATTGGGTGGGTTAGCAAGGGTGGAAAAGTCTAAGGGTGCTGAGGGGGATCCAAGGGATGTGTCATACTCACTA
>NW_008352267.1:10330482-10334781 GCF_000622305.1 Nannospalax galili
ATAAAAGCAGCATCTTTCCTGTAGAGCTAAACAGATACCTTCCTTGTCTGCTGTTAGTAAATCAAGTCCCTGTCTATTTTGTAAGACAACCTCGGCCAGTGAGTCTACCTGGTCCTGAAGATCTTGTACAGACCGATAGACCATATTAACATCATCAATTAACTGCTGAGATAATTTGTTGTAGGTGTCTATTGCCACTCCTACACCAGCTGAGCCAGTAGCGAGTGCTCCTGAAATACCCAGTCCAATAAGTAGTGGAATAAATTGGACCATTTGTTTGTGCCTAGGAATGAATGTGTCAAAGCTAGGCAAAGGCACAGGCTCATCTCCTGGAATTATGTCTATGTCTGGCAAAAGCAATGAGGGGGCACATGAACCAGTCCAATTAGTGGGTAAATAAGGATAAGCCATGTTATTTCCACATACATAAATTCTTCCCCCCCCAAAACAGTGTGTCTGAGAAGTCTTGATGAACCTAGAGCAGGTAGTAAACATAGCTAATCCAAGATCTACATCAAAGGAATTATTTTGAAAAGGATTAAAAAGACAAACAGATGTATTGAAGTAACGGGGTAGGACCTTAAAAGGTGTGAAATAGCTACAGTTATCTGGAGAGGGGAGTATATTTGACTCATTGTTTAAAGGTATTACTTGAGGCCATGAAGTTCCTAATGCAAGACACAGCCAGCAGTCCTCTGCTAGGGAAGGATTAGAGCAGTTCAGGGCATCATGGGTGGCAGTAAGGATCTCCATGGTCTGAGGGTCTAAATTAAGGCCTCTGGGTTTTGGTAGTAATAGGGGATGATAATGGAGGTGAGGCAGGAGAGACTCTCTTTGTTTTTGTAATGTAGTTCGAACATATTCTTCTTTTACTTGGTCTGTTGGGCGCCCTCCATCTATAACAGGATGAGTGCATAGCTTGAGTGAAAATACAATCATTGGGGCACTCACCATTAGCTGGTGGCACGATAGGCTTGGGCTTAGACACACACTTCCAGCTCTGTTTGAGTTGCTGGGTATGTGTAACATGAATAGCAAGATATGCAGTCTTGTCTCCACAATCTACATATTGGGAATATTGACCGGTTGGTATGGTACCACAATTGCCACCTCTACATTCACAAGGGGGACCATACTGAGTTAGCATAAACCTGGTAGCATTAAATGGCTGAAGGCCACCATCTATGTTCTTAACTAAATGTATAAAGATACAAGCCCACCAGAGACTCAGATGAATTATGGGTCACATGATGTGAAATTTGAGCTTAGCTCTTTATAAATTGTAATACCGGCCAGCGTCATGATGAAAATGCAGCAAACAACAAAGGTGATGACAACAAAAGTGGTCAGTATTTTCAATCTTGAGCAATTCATGGATCCAGCACCTGTGGGTTTAAAAAGAAAAATTTTTATTTCTCAAGGATTCTTACCTTCCTTGGAAGAACTATTATTAATTTGTTTTACTAGTCTCTCTGGGAGGACTAAAGGCCTTTATAAGACGCTCTGGCAGCCATCGAGCATTTCCTGCTTTAGTGTCATACACGCAGGCTGATCCCCGGCCCAGATGCTATAGCAGGGACTGGGCTTTTGTTAAAGAATTGGACCAATTTATTATGGGGATAATGATTATCTAATTTTCCCTGAAATGTAACACTATTAATAGCCAGCCCATCGAGGTGTCTGTTAAGCCAGGAAACCTGGGAAGGGCTGTAGGGAAGTATTATAACATCTGGTTCCTTCCCAAACAGTTTGCAGGATTGTTCCCTGCCAAGCTGAAGAATTTTCACTACCAATGAAGGATAAGTGGGAAGGACCTTGTTGGTTGTAGAAGGTAGATGTACCCAATAAAGAGGATTGTCTCCTTGCCAGAAGACAGCAGTGGGAAAAAGGGGGGTGGCGAAAACTATGAGAAGCAATTGCTTAGTGGGAGGAAAATAATCAATAGTTTGTTGAGAAATGGCCTCCTCCACTAGGGCAAGAGCCTTAGAAGCCTCTGGTGTAAATTGACGGGGAGAGGTGGGGTCAGCACTTCCCTTGAGTATATCAAAGAGTGGTTTTAATTCTCCTGTGGTTAGTTTTAAGTAAGGCCGGAGCCAATTAATATCTCCTAAAAGGCGTTGGAAATCATTAAGTGTTTGGAGGGAATTTTTCTGAAGTTGTATTTTTTGAGAAACTATTTTATGAGGGAAAAGCTTGAAACCCAAAAAGAGCTGGGGAGGATTTAGTTGAATTTTATCTGGGGTGACTTGGAGACCCTGTTGGTCAAAGGCATGAATTAACTGCTGAGCAGCTGAGTATACTAGTTTAAGCTCGGGTCCTGCTAAGAGAACATCATCCATGTAATGGATAATATAAAGGGATGGGTATTGGAGCTGGAAAGGATCAACAATTTGAGCAACAAATTTTTGGCAAAGAGTGTGGCTATTAGCCATGCCTTGAGGTAGTACTCTCCATTGAAAATTAGGCATAGGTCTAATGAAATTAACAATGGGTAAACTGAAGGCAAAGCATTTGCAATCCTCTGGATGGAGCAGAATAGAAAAAAAGCAATCCTTAATATCTATTATTACTTTATAATATCCCTTGGGAATAGCTACGGGGGATGGTAGGCCAGGTTGCAAAGCTCCCATGGGAACCATAGTTTTATTAATTTCTCTAAGATCTTGTAAAAGCCTCCATTTTCCAGACTTTTTCTTAATTACAAAGATGGGTGTATTCCAGGGCGAGGTGGAGGGTTCAATATTTCCAGCGGCCAGCTGTTCCTGCACTAACTGCAAGGCCGCAGTGGCTTTAACTGTAGGGAGGGGCCATTGATCAACCCAGACAGGGTTATCATTTTTCCACATAATTTTGTCTGCCTGCTGTGCAGGGGGTGCAATGGCCCTTAGGAAAAATTTTTGTAGCCTATTCCGAGGCGATTATCCTTGGGAGAGGGAATAATTGGTTGGATAATTCTCTGTTTATATTTTCCCAGACCTTTTCCTGGTTGATATCCTAGGTGGAGCATTTGCTGAGTGACAACCTCATTTGGGCTGCACATAACTACCCCCAACTGATTTAGTATATCTCGACCCCAGAGATTTACTGGGAGAGTTTCAAACTACAAAAGGTTGAACAGTGCCTGAATGACCTTCTGAGTCTGACCATGTTAATATCTTAGAGCTCTGGAGGGTATATCTTGACTGTCCTATGCCCTGTAAATGTGTGATGGAGGGTTGAAGAGGCCAACTTGAAGGCCAGTGGTTTTTAGAGAGAACAGTAACATCTGCCCCAGTGTCCAAAATACCTGAGAACCATTTATTATCCAATTTTAATTTTAGCGTGGGTCGGTCTTGGGTAATGGCCTGGACCCAATAGGCATCAGAGGAGCCTGGTTTGGAGGCACCGTGGGACTCTTTAAAGGATGGATACTGGCTATCTAAAGGGAGCAGAAGGGCTTGTGCAATGCGTTGTCCCTTTTTGATAGTGACTGGTCCTAATGTTGAATTGGCCAAAATTTGTATTTCTCTTGTGTAATCATTGTCAACTATGGAAGGATAAATGGTGAGGCCCTGAATTATAGAGGAGGCCCATCCTATAATAAGGAAAAACATCTGAGGAGGAGGGGGGGGCAAATACGTTGGTGGCCACAACCTGTGTTCCATCCTCAAGGCTCAATAGTGTATCAGAGGAGGCACACAAGTCCAGTCCGGCACTTCCTGGTGTGGCTCGCTGGAGGGAGGGGGATTGGTTAGGCCCAGGACAGGGTTGTGAGTATTCTCCAGGGCTGGCTGGAAGCAGATAGTTTTCAGGGCCCCCTGAACAGGGCCCCTCCAGCCGTTTCCCTGGACGGGATGAAGAAGATTGCCAGAGATGTCCATCTTAGAGCGACATTGACTAGCCCAATGTCTTCCCTTTTTACAACGAGGACAGACCATATTAGGCATATTGTCAGGGGGTGTAGGGGTCCCTCCTACTTTCTGAGTCTCAGTACAATTTTTTGCAAAATGCCCAGGTTGTCCACACTTAAAACATTTTTTAGGGAGGGTGGGCCCTCTAGTTGTCTGAAGAGCAGCACCAATTGCCAAATTTATGCCTTGAGTAATCTTATGAGAAAAAGAGTCTATGTCAGCACAAAGTCTGATTAATTCATTCAAGGACTTATTTTTGGCTTGTCCCTTAAGGACAGATTTGCAAGCAGAATTAGCATTTTCACAAGCAAGTTGTTTAATAAACTTGTCATTGTCATCTTCAGGACCCAAAACTCTTTCAGCTACCTCTTGTAACCTGCCCACAAACTCACTAAAGGGTTCTTGAGAG
>NW_008352267.1:10335158-10342798 GCF_000622305.1 Nannospalax galili
TGCTCCGGAGCAGCCTCACCCTCTTCTTGTGCCTCTCCCCCTTCCTCATTATTAGAGTCTCTAGGCTCTTCTTTGTCACTACCTAATTCTTCTTCAGAGGAGAGGCCTTCTCTGGCTGCCTGCCTAGTGATTACAGGGAAGGCAAGGGCCCTAGTTTTGGCAGACTTGAACTTAGTCTTTCCTGCAGCTCGTGGCAAAGGAGCCACAAAAACAGTTCTAGTAACAGCCTTTTGTAGGGAAGAGAGCTCTGAGTTGAGCTCTGCAAACTCTTTTTGCAAAGAAAGAACATCTCTTAAAGCTATAACTTGTTTACTTAGGTCATTTTTAGCTTTTAGAAGGATATCTGTATGGGCAGTAGTTATGGGAAGAATGGGTGCACAGAGGGTCGGTGGGTATGGAGGTAGGGGAGGTGCAGAAGCAACAAGAGGGGGCCAGTCAGGATTATGATATTGGGCAGCCTCTTCTTCTAAGTCACTCTCCTCAGAGGGGGTTAATCCTTCAGGAGGGGAACCTTGTTTCTGAAATATTGGGAAGGTTAAGTTGGAAGAAGGTTTTTCTTTTCTCTCTACCTTGGGCAATGTTGGATAAAGTTGGGTTGGCCCGCCTGTAGCGGTTGGCTTCGAGGGAGGCATATCGATGACGACTGATGGGCAAGGCGAGGTCTGCTCCTGATGAGTGACACCCTGAGTTACCTTTTGAAGCTTTGTCTTATTAATGCATGACACAGGCAGACCGAGAAAGGGGCTTAATGAAATCCTCAGCTAGGGAAATAATTTTACTTTTGTTTTCAGGAGAGTTTTTGAGAAGATCTCAGACTAATGTCCAATAGCTGAAAGTCTGAATGGGAACTGCCTCAGAGCCTTTATCCTTTAATAGTTCATTTAAACACTGTCCTACTCAGTCCCATTTTTTAGGGTTGATTTCAGGACCATCTATAACAAACCAAGGACACTGGTCACTCACAAACACGAAAAAATTTACAAGATCTTTTTTCTTAACTCGGACTCCTCTTTCTCTGAGGGAGGCCTTCAAGTCCCTAATAAAAATAGCCTCCTTAGACAGTTGCTGGCCCATTTTTTGAGACAGAGACAACGCTCCTCATGAGCGGTGAGAGTGCAGATCAAACGAGGCGGCGATCCGGCGCAGTTACTTTCACTTTGTCGGAGGCCGTCCTCAAACGCATACCCGGGTCTGTCTTCAACCGTCTCTGTCTGGCGAGAGTCCATACCTCGAGCCCCATGTTTAGGTGCCACTTGACCCCACCTGCGGGGACCCTGCACAGGTAAAGCTCGAGGGGGACCACTCCCTGAAAGGAAAAACGGGCAAGAAAGAAGAGACGGAGCCCAAGAAAGTCCACTTGTCAAAGGTCGCTTTATTGTACAGCAAGCTTTCCTTATATACAGTTTGTATTTAGAAGGGGTTGAAGAAGTTGGTCAAAAGGTTACAGCATTCTTATGGGTATGGGGTGGGGGACTGAGCAATTCAGCAACGTGACTGTCCGCCAGATGTTCCAAGAGATTACTGCATGAGTTATCTTTCCGAGAACTGTTTGCAAGAGGAAGAGAAAGATAACCTTGCCATAAATTCTTTCTCAAGGTTACTAGTGCAGGCAGAATTTCCTGCTTAAGGAAACTGTTTGTAGAGTTATATTATATTTTTTGGTAATGACTGTTGTTTCTCCAGCTCCCGACAATTTTCAAGGTTTTTAAAAACCATTCAAGATTAGAAATTAGATAATTCAATATTCAATTTTTAATTTTTTCTTGAGCTTTTGTAATTTTATACAACAGTTCATAATCAATTTTAGACCTCATCTCCATCCATAACCACCATCCCCTCACCAGACCTCATTTATTCTGCCCTACACATTAAGTCCCATCAGTCAAGCATTTGTAGCCAGATGTCTTTCAATGTAAAATTGTCCACTATCTGCTCAGCCCATCTAGACATCATATTTAAGGCATACTCTCTCTTGCCCAGCAGCAATCAGTCTCCAATAGTATTTAGTCGATGGCCGGCCATCATTCATTTCTCTCTTCCCCTCTGGGCCCTTGTTTAATTGAGTTGGCATGGGTCCTGTGCTCAATGCCACCATTGCCAAAGTTCAGACGTGCAAGCTTCCAGTGGCCTGAAAGTTTCTCTTTCCCTGTGTTCATGAACAAGCCCTGGCTCTTACACTCTTTCTACTCCTTCTTCCTCAGTGGTCCCTGAGCTGTGGGTGACTGAGGTTTCATTCAGGAGTTACATACTACACTCTGCAGTCTCTTATTCTTTAAAACATGGCCAGATATGGCCTTTTGTGCACATCACACTCTGTTGTACAAGGAAGCTTTATTAGTGAGAATGGAGGAATACATTAATATTCTCTCTACCCTTTGTTCTGTTATGTTCTGTGAGCCTTAGGTTAGCACACAGTACTTATATGATATTCAGTTTTTTAGAGCAAATTCATTGTATTTTCCAAGTTTTGGTAGAGCTTGTTGCATTTGCTTCTGTCCTAAGTACCTCAGAATAGAATGGCCACAGTGAATCATTCCTGACTGTGTAATGTACTAAACTTGTCTCCCTTTTCTGTTCAACTTCTCAAAGTTGAAGATCATCATTTTAAAAACTGTATATTTGTTATTTTTGATATTGTTTTGTAATTACTAGGTGCATTGAGAACCTATATCTCATGTCTGTTAAATAGCAATTTACTATTTGCTCTGCCCAAGTAAACATCACCTTTTACTTCCATTGATGCTGGCTTTCTAAAATATCCTGAAATTTACTTCTTTCATATATTCATTTTATATTGTAGTAGATCTTCTATTTTGTTATCATTGCTGGGCAATTTTATTTTACTTTCATTGGTTTGTTTTTGGTCAGTGAACAATCAGGAAAATGTGCATCCTTCATAATATCCTCACAGTATATGAAAATATCAATGTTACACATAGCAATTCAAATTATTAAAGCAATATAAGTTTAAAATATTGAACTAAGTGAGATCATAAAGATCTGTCTCTGGAATAAGCTAGTGTACAATGAAATAAATAGAGGCCATAACTATTACTTAGGTCTTCCACTTCTATACAATTTAAAGCATTCTATTAACTTTTGTGTATCGATGTTGCCATATAATCCCAACAGGTTATACTACTCAGCAGTTGCATATTTTTAAATAATTGCTCCATTCCCAGATGCTGAGAGGTAACTAAGAGGAGTGTTTCTATGATAGCACACATGACATTTAACTCATTTCCAATAACTTATAAAGATAATTAAACCCATGGGTTTAAGATTCTTTATTAAAAGTCACCATAATGTGTAGAATAACATTTTTCCAACATGCACATAAACCTACCAAATGATGGGGGTGGAGAGATGGCTCAGCAGTTAAGAGCACTGGTTGTTTTTGGAGAAGACCCAGGTTTGAATCCCAGCACTCACATGGCAGCTAACAACTGTCTGTAACTCCAGTCCCAGGGGATCCAACTGCCTCTTCTGACCTCCATAGGCATTGCAAGACACAGGTGCACTTACCTACATGCAGGCAATACATACACATAAAAAAATAATTTTTAAAAAACCTACTGAATGAAAATTTACTCAGAAAAGATTGGGAAGCTGCTTCCCTCACTAAATGCATTTCAATCAACTTACAGTATTGAAAGAAAAAGAATATAAGATAGTGACTAACTTACATCATTTCCCAGTTATTTTAATTTGATAATGTCAGTTAAAATCAGTATGTGTAATTCTAATTACTAAAGATCGGGGACATTCATCTTTTCATGTGTAGTATCTTCTCTAATGTGCTATTTTATTAATTTTGTTAATTTTAATTTCTATTCACTTTTCTGTTTGAGTCACTTATAAAACCTCTGAAAACAGAAAGTTTTATAATGACTCATTTGACACCTAAAGATGACAAGTTGTGAAATGTCTTAAAGCTACTTGCTGTCTTTGAAATATCTTACTTTTTAGAAGTATTCATGTGTTTCAATATTGAAGGATAAATGTAATTCATAATGAACTTGTTCCATAAACCTTATTCATAATTTTGCATCCAGCTTTCCTAAAACCCACCACCACTAATTTTATGTGGAATACAGATTCATTCATCATCACTACATCATAATTTTCCTGTTTTGTTTCATAAAACATAGTGTAAGGGGCCTTAAATGTATTATATTAATATATAATAAGAAAATACATAGTATGTATTCTAAGAAATCTCATTAACTAGAACTTAAATAGTACCTTCAAAGTACCTCTATAGTCTATTGTCCATTATAGAATTCAAAGTAGTATTCATAGTTCATTAAATAAAGTCAAATACATGTAGGCAATGACTTCTTAGCTCTAACGACATAGAGTTTATTCAATGAAATGGTTAATTTGCCTATAATCAAATGGTCTATCTACTTGAGACACAAGAAAATTGTACATGTCAACCATAAAATATAAATTAATATTTAAATAATAGCTTGCTGTAATGAAAGAAGAGGAATAGTGAAAGTGAATAGTGATACATTTGCATTCCCACTGGGTGGAATTTTGAGTTCTGTTCAATTACTGATTTTTGATGACTGTTTTTATACTGTCTACTATTTGTTAGTTACTGTTCTGAGATCCAGGACTTAATTCTATTTAACAAGGAAAAGAATATATATGGTTTCTGTCAAGTTGGAAAAGGATGACCACAAAAGGCACAACTCAACTGATAAGCACTTTGAAAAATGATGAAGCAAGAGCTCTAATGATCCCTTTAGGAGATTACACTGAGGAAGAGACATGACACACACATATATATATATATCTCTCCCCAATATAATCTCCTTGACACAGGACTGGTGAGGGGTGTGGGGACATGGAGGGGGAAAGGAGATCTAAATTTGATTAAGAACTGTTGTAAGAAATGTACGAAATTGCCATAAGTTTTTTTTAAAAAGAAACATCAGGCCATGCTACCATCAAGCAAATGCCAGTTCTTCTGTCTGCACTTTTATACTGGCCAGATACTGATTATTTTCAACTTTATGCTCTTCAAAGTTTGGCACATTTTCTCAGACAATTTGTGGATTAATATGCAAAATTTGGTATCTGATACTTTCTAAGTACTCAAGAATTTAAATGATTCATATTAGCAGACACTCAACGAGAAAAATTAATCTCAAAGAATCAATGAAGTTTTTAGGGGCATTATGAAATGCAGTTGTTGTGACTGGAGAGATGACTTAGTGCTAAAGATCATGTATTGCTCTTGGAGAGGTTCGTGAACCATACATGGAAGCTTGCAACCACCTGTACCTCCAGTTCCAGGGAATCTGACACACTTTGCTGGCAGCAAGGATACCTGCATACATGTGGCATGCTAGCGCACGCACACACACACATACACACACTACATGTGCGCACACACAGAGAGGGAGAGAGAGACAGAGACAGAGACAGAGAAAGACAGAGACAGAGACAGAGAGAGAAAGGAAATTGGATGGAGTAGTTGGAGGAGGAGGTCAAAGAAGGATTTAGAAAGATGGAACCTTTCCCTAATGTTTAAGTAATAAATGCTATATTATATAATATGTAATTGACTAAAGGTCAGTGTTATACAATTTTCAGTCAATGGGAGTTTGCTTGGGTTTTATGTAGTGCTTATAAAATAGCAATTGTGGTAGAGATGTCCAAGATGGCACCATTTATTTGTGTGGCTTTACATAAGAACAGGAAGGTAAGGCTCAGTTATAAAGCTGAGGTGGTTTATGTTTGCATGGAGTCTCAGTGCCCTTCCTCTTAACTTGCTACTCCATATAGTTTATTAACGGGGATCTACCACAAAAAACCCATATGTACTTGGTAACCAAGCCTCTGCAAGGTACAAAAGAAGAAGCTGATAGATAGTCTTCAGGTTTCACCTTGAACTAGCAGTATTGCATCCACTATTCTCTCTGGATTAAAGTGAGTATCTAGACTAACTCCATTTTATCTCAGCATTAAGAATGATACAATTTAAAAGATATGCAATCATTGAAATAAGATCATCTTGGGATAGAGCTACTGGAATTATCCTTACGCCAGGTTATCTTACTTCATGATAGTTTGTTTATGAAGTCACTGAAGACGAGATATTAATTTTCATTGCTGAAAGAACAGGAGTACTTTAGTTGGTATTTATATATGATTATACTTAGAGCACAAAACTTGATGACTACCTTAATAAAACATATGTCAAAAGCTTCATAAAAATATTTCAAAGGAGAAAACAGTAAAGAAAATGAAGGACACAGCTGGTGAAAGTGTAGAGGATAAAAGACTACAAAAGTGTGTGTCATGGATATGACTCATATTTAACCTCATTCACCCATGCCCCAGGGACCATTGCAGAACATGGGGCAGAAAGATTGTAAGAGCCAGGGGTAGTTCATGACCATAAGAAAACAGCCTTCCAAGCTTCTGGGAACTTGCTCATACGAACTTAGAGCAATAGTGACAACATGCACTAGACTCATGAAAACTCAAACAAAGCATAGAGGTTAGGAAATAGATAGGAGGCCACTACCTTAGGTCAGGAACTATTGACTGCCAAGTGAGGGACAGTTAATTTGCTTTAAGTGAGTGATGCTAGATAGACTTAACAGGCTTCTGTGGATGAACTCACATTCACCCCAAGGGATATCTGGGTACACAAACTTGACTTGATTGGTGTGATCATATATGATAGAATGCAGGCAATACTGTAGGTGGGCTGTCAGAGATGCCGATAGGGGATGGTGTCTAAATAAGAGTAAGATATAGTGTATAAAATGAATAAAAATATAATAAAAACATATATTGATAAAAAGAAAATGAGTTAAATACTCATACTTTTTTCACATTCCATTATCTCAAAATAAATGTACATCCTGTACCTAACCCCAACAACATCCTTTTAAAACTGATTTTATTGAAAATTAACATTCGCTACAACTAAATTGCATCCAGTATTGAGCTGAATAGCATAGTTAATTTTGTTGGATAATTGATTCATAAAGTACCACTAACTTTATTAACTTGTAAAATTTATTTATGTATGGCCAAAGTACTTTATTTTAATATTTTAATATGCTAATACTTATTTTCAAGCATAAAAGAGAATCCTACTTTCCTGAACTAACTTTCTTCACCTTAAATACAAATAGGCATTTTCTTGTCAGGTATTTTTGATGATCACATAGTCATAATGAGTCTTTATGATCACCCACTGTGAGCTGCCTAGGCCAAAGAAAAGCGACACAAATGCTTTTTCTTCCTGGTGAACTCAAATAAAAGCAATTTGGTACCTGCAGGACCCTATCAGAGAATTCTGCTGGCTAATGCAAGTTAGGAAGTCAACCCATGGGGTGATGCTCACTGAAAAGGTGAGGTTCTCAGTGGGACACACAATTTTCTTTAAAAGTCAGGTGAGGAATTACAGTTATTTTTCACATGGACCAAAGTGAAGGAATGGGAGCAAGATGTAGTTGATGTAGACATCTGATTTTTTACAATAAAAGTAGAGAGTTCCTTGTTGACCTAGTTCAGTGAAGTTAATTTCATCTGAAATATGAAAAAAAAACTGATAGCTTAAAATCAGAATTACAACAGTAGTGTTATGATGCCTTAGTAATATTGGGAAG
>NW_008352267.1:10342823-10343968 GCF_000622305.1 Nannospalax galili
GGGACAATTGCAACAGAATCTCATAAAGTAATTAAAACAATCGCAATGGATTAAGGATATCAGAATGTTTGACTTTAATCACAATGAACATAAAAGCTCAAAATGAATATTCTGATTTATCTTGGCCTGAAAGATAGAAATGTAGTCTATTAACAATGCGTTATTGTTAAAGTGTCCATTCCGTGGACCTTGAGTTACAGGCTTGAGAGTTGAAAGAGATTTTAGGATAATATGTCTCCATGGAAGGAAGTCAGAGTTTGGGGAATGTGCCCTTGAATGTCCTGGACACTTCTTCACCCTTTTTCTTTCACGGGTACTGGAAATGTGCATTCCCACTGTGCATTTCCACCAAGAAATATTACCTCTGTAAAATGGCAATGAATCATTGATGAAACTTCTGATTATATGAGCCAAACTAAACATTTAATCTTTTTAGTTGATTTTCTCAGGTATATTTTTTTTAAAAGCAATGGAATGATGAATAACATAAAATTTAAATATGCATGTGAAAATTGATGTAATAAATAGAATATGTGCGATAGTTTTTTCTTAGAATGAAAGATTTGGATATCATTTTAGTGTCAAATCATTTCTGTTTTCTTAAGTGAAAATTTTAGAAGAAAAATGTATTCATATTCTAAGGTGTGGTCTGTTAGCATTTCCTATAATTCATTAAAACAATCAAAGAATTATCTTCCTACTTTAGATATTAACAGTCCAAGAATCTTGCTGGAACGTGTTGGCAGGTCTGCATAGTTTTCTGTTAGTCTGGCAGAGGATCCATTTCTTTGCCTTACTTTCTAGTCCTGCCCGTACTTCTTGTGGTTAGCTTGTTTTTTCAAAGCTTCTGTCTTGTGACATTTGGATAGTATACAATTTTGGATTTTCTATCCTAACTGACTCTTTTGCTACCTTCTTTTCTTCAAGGGGCTATGATTTCACATGGTCCAGCAGTGTAATCCATGATATTTTCTTCTCAATTCATGTGAACAGCATCCTTAGTTCCACTCGTATCTTTGATTTACCTTGTATGTAAGGAACCCCAGCTTAATTGGTCTGGGAATCAGGATATTTTGGATGTGGTTTTGGGTGCAGGCAATACACACATATACAAAAAATAAAAATAATAAAATATTTTTTAAAAT
>NW_008352267.1:10344039-10348590 GCF_000622305.1 Nannospalax galili
ATTGGGAGGAAAAGTGGAATTTATTGATGTCTGGGAGAGTAATTTATTTCTACTGCATGCCACTGAATTTCTCACTGTATGAAAATACCTGTCAGTGAGCTTTCCATCACTCTCATAAATATCTGAGATAAATCACAGATATAAAGGCAGCATGTACATTTTGCTTCAAAGTATTGGAGACTTCAGTCCATAATCAGTTGGCAATGATCCTTTGAGCATGTGGAAGCATATTCCATCATAGGGAACTGAATCATAGAGTGAACCTTTCACCTCAAAGCTAGGAAGCAAAAGAGAAAGAAAGAGTTATTTTGAGGAAACATCCACAATAACAAAAAGAACTCCCTTTAGCTTCAAACTCTTTTTTTCCCGTCTCCCACTGGCACTTCCCACCAGATAAAACTTGACTTCGCTACACGGATATTTTAAGGTCAGTGAAAAACCACAACTATGGCTCCACTCAACAAATCATTTGATTGATTTGTTTAGTAAAGTTAAATAAAACTACCTTGTGTGATAAATAAATGGTTTAAAGTAGTGGAATAGTTTAACATAGATGTCTGCACACTGAAATTTGTTTTACAGTTTTGTTCATTGACTATCAGTGTAGGTAACACAGGGCCAAAATAAAAAAGTCTACAAATCAGTAAATAAAAATTAATTAAAATGAATTTGAAACAACATTAAATATTTTTATGATTACATCTCAAAATACAAGCTTCAATAAATATAAATTTTCTTCATTTTAATTTAATTTTTGAGATTTTTGCATATACTATTTAGATGGTATTTAGAACCCCCACCCTACCCACAATTTCCCTTACTGCCTCCCCTATTCAATTTAATGTACACAATTTTGTATGTAATAAGGTATGTCGAGTTTAATTTGCATTGCCATATGTTCTTTACAGTGTGGGTTCATGCACCGGAGTCTAACCTACTAGTCACATACTTGAAAGACACTGATGGTTCCTCTCCCAGCAGCCATATGTTGCCAATAGTTCCTCAGGCAAGTTGGGGGTTTCTTATCCACTTTCATCTGTTTGTGGTAGAATTTTTTCTGATCTGTGTTTTCATGGGACTTGTACATGCTGTCACTACTGTTGTGAGTTCATATGAGTAGCCAGCTATCTGGAAAATTAATTTTCTTTGTGGTCATCCACCACCTATGACTCTTACAGTTTTCTTTCTCCTTTGGTCCAATGATCTCTGAGCCTCAGGAGGTAGAATTTTAACACAGGCTATCAGAGATCTCCTGTTCTCTGAATGTTGGCCAGTTGTGGGGTTTTGTGTTAATCACCATATGCTGCATAAGGAAGTTTCCCTTGTGAGAGTTGAGAGGTGCATTAATATGTGAATATAACAATAAGCTATTAAGATTCCTTAATAATGTAAATCTTTGGGACAAAATTAGTCTTAAACCCTCCCCTATGCCCTGTGACCTGTCTAGCCTCAGGTTCCTGGACCTAATGTCAGGTGTGGGCTCCATCCTATGAAGAGGACCCACATTCAATTGGAAATCTGTTGGTTACTCCTCTAATATTTGTGTCTTTAATGCTTTCTTTGGCATATCTTGCCAGGGTAATTGCTGTTATAGTTCACTGGCTTCATAGCTGGGTAATATTGATGATTATTTTTTCTTCTCATAGCGTGTGCAACAACTTTCAGAACTATAAAACCTAGCCAGTAGAGATGAGACTTTGAAGTCACTACCATCTTTTTTTTTTCCTCTTAGTTTTGTGGTTCATGTGTGTAGTGTTTTCAGGAATAGGCTCTTACTGTGATGGTCTGGAGGGTACCCAAGATCAGGTACAAAATCCAGTATTGTTTAAAGGATTCCTGGTTGATGATTTCTAGAGAAGGAGTCCATTCAGAGTCTTTTATTAGCCTATGGTGTCTAGCAGGGGCAATATCCACCTGATATAAGGCAACTCTTTTTAATCTCTCTTTCAAGTATAAGTATATACTTTAAAATGCTTCTATATAGTGTTTCCATATGGATTTTTATTTATTTTTAAATATTTTTAATGAGTTTTGCACATTTCATACAAGAATTTGTAAAAAAAAAAAATCAAGCATCCTACCAGATCTATGCCTCCCTGGTACACACCTGTCAGATCTCATGCATTCCAAAATACATGTTAAGTCCTATCCAGTCAACAGCTGTACACAGATGTCCATCGGTGTAAATTCACCCACTGAAATCTAGTCAACCTATCTAGAGATCATAAGTAAGGTCTACTCTCCTGCCACCCAGTAGTAACCAGTCTACAACAGTTCTCAGGCAAGGGCTAGCTGAAGCCCAGTTATCTCCCTCTATTTGGGAGCCCTTGCCTGGCTGAGTTGAGATGGGTCTTGTGTTCAAAGCCATCACTGCCACAAGTTCACATATGCAAGCTTCCAGTGGCCTGAAAGCTTCTGTTTCCCAATGTTCATGGACCAACCCTGGTTATTACAATGTTTTCTCCCCCTCTTCCACAACGATTCCCTAGCCATGGGTAGGTCAGGTTTAACATAGGAAACCTGTTCAGGGACACACACACCCTGCAGTCTCTTATTCTCTAAAAATTGGCCAGTTTGGGCCTTCTGTGTGCATCACATTCTGTTGTATAAGGAAGCTTCACTGGTGAGAGTTGAGTGATGCAGGATTTTTCTCTCCATCCCATGTTCCACTATGTTCCATGATTCTTAGGTATAGAGGTTCCACTGTAGACATGGTACCTAGGACTGGGCATCTCTCAGATATATGTTCTTTGCGTTAGATCATTTGTGGAACACTGCAGTGGCTACCATCTTTTGCAAATGAAGCTTCTTTGGTGAGTGATCTGTCAATACAAAGATTCATATTTAGCATATGGTAAGAAGTTGCATTTGTCTAGAGATGTGATAGAGAGTTTTCTCTAGGATCTAAGACCTGTCTATCCATGTGTATTTGACTGTGCTTACAGTGCTACCCATGGATTCACTCCTGTTGAGAGAACTTTGAGTTCAATTAAATATCTGTTGATAAGAGTGGCACTACTGCACCAAGAGGTAGTTTGCTGTGCCAGTCAGTATGGTTATTATGCTTTAGGGTTATGTTGGACTACTGATGTTTTTCTCCCTCAGCAACTTGCATAGTATCCTCTAGAACTAAAAGAGCCAAACTTCAAGAAGGTGGCTCCAGATCAATTCCTGCTCCATTTCTTCAAGTCCTCTGTCTGAAGCATGTCCTGTCTTCAGCAGTAGGGTCTTATCTACCAGTTCTGAGGGAGAACCAAGAGTTCTGGCAATAGCCTGTGTTATTCTGGGAGTCTCTTTGACTATGTTTATCTACCACTAGATAGGAAATCTGCCTGTCTGGCACTGTAATCCTTGCCATACAGTTCCCAGCTATACGCATACACATGCACTAATGTTCAAACACTGTATGTGCATTTCTCAGGGGATTCCTAAGCCAAATCATTTCCCTCTGGCTTTCCTCGATCCCCAAGATTCATTCTCTCTCCTCTTTCTCTCTTCGTCCAACATTCCTCCCCAATTCATATGACTTTTAAAGGTCCTTAATGTTGGTTATTCCTCTGTGTATCTCCCTCCTCTAACCCAACTTCCTGTCCCTGACCCCATTCAAACCTTCCTACATTATTTTTCCTATTCTTTTCCCTTTATATCATGGTATTATCCCACCCCTCCCATGAAGTCACCTTCCTTCCCCTTCCACAACAATTTGTTACTTTATTTTTTTTCAAGGTACACTTTTTATTGAAGTTTTGTGCATTTCATACAAACATACTAATCATCTTTATACACCCTCCTCGATCTGTGTCTCCCATTGCACCCCCCTTTGTATTTAATGCATTCTGCCATATAAGTTAAGGCTTTTGAGGCAAGGTTGTGTACCCAGATATCCCTCAGCATATCTAGAGTTAGTTTCTTGATTTCTCTGATGTTCAAATTGAAACATGTATATCTAAAAGTTCAAAGCTAGCATCCAGCTATGTGAGAGAACATGCTAAGTTTATCTTTCTGGGTCTGGGTTACCTCAGGATGGTTGTTTCCATTTCCACTCATTTACCAGCAAACTGTGATTTTTGTAACTTCATTTTTAAAGGACTGAATAGTATTCCATTTTGTATATGTGCCACACAACCCTTATTCATTCATCAGTTGATGAACATCTACTTTGTTTAAAATTTCTGTGTTTATGAAAAGGGCTTCAGTGAACACAGATGAACAGGTATTTGTCTAGTATAGAGTCTTTGGGCATATGTCAAAGAGTAATATGGAGAGATCATATGATTGATCAATTCTGAGCTTTTGAGGAATCTTCACACTGATTTCCACAGTGACTGCACTAGTTTTCACTGCCAACAGCAGTGGATAAGAGGTGCATTTTCTTTATATCCTCTCTAGTATTTGTTATTGATATTTATCTATTTGTTTATTTATTTATTTATTTATTTATTTATTTATTTATTTATTATTACTTTTGTTTGCTTTTTGAGACAGGGTCTTCCTGTAGCCCCAGCTGGACTGGAACTCACCATGTAGACTAGGCTGGCCTTGAACTCACTG
>NW_008352267.1:10348679-10365892 GCF_000622305.1 Nannospalax galili
TAAAACTCTGCCAGAAGTAGAGCTAGTAAAGATTTTTTCAAGTGCCTGGAATTTTGTTATTTTGATGTAGAAAAGTCATAGATGCTAATAGAAGAAATAGTAAATGTTCATTTATTCCTCCAAATGAAAGTGTAGGCATACTTATACAACTAATAATTATAGCCATGAATGATGAATGATGATATTTGATCAGGTTTTCATTCCACTCAAGTTCTTTTTTGAGCACTTAATATGTGTTTGGCATCCTATAAAGGACTGAATATAAATACTAAAATATTGTGGACAGAAACATTGTAGAAAGTTATTTTTATTTATTATCTATCTATGTATCCTTTATTTATTATTTATTTATTTATGTGTTCTGGTATGCTTGCCAATCAGTAAATGTGCATGTATTTCAAATGTCAGAGTAAGATCTGGGGAGTAAAATAGTTTTGGTAAAATCTGTGTGGAAGAAGACAACATATTAAATATAGTGAACATGGTGGGTGTGACAATTTGAAAAATGATCCACAGCTGGAAACCTTCTGGAGAGAATTGATGAGTTGAGGGTAAAGAAAGTTTCAAGCAGAGGAGAGGACACATATTAAGAAACACAGAGAGTGAGAAAGATTAAGGTGTGTCCACCACAGTAGAAGGTGGAAAGAGGCAAGAAAAAGGAAGGAAAGATGTTGTGGATCTTTTGTGCAGTAAAACCACATATTCTTTACCATACTTGACCTTATATAACTGAAGTATTTGATGAAGTATTACAATAGATATTGAGTCACATAAAACTAAGGTTTCATTCATTTTAAATAGCAGTTTTATTTTTTATTGATTTTTGCAGTTTTCATATAATATAGTTTGATGGTATTCAAATCCCTATCCACACCTCGCTCCCACCACTGCCCCATCCCCAACTTAATGTACTTTGATATACATATACACATATTATGACCTATAGAGTCTGATTTATGTCCCCAAATATCCTTCACTGTGGGTCCATTCATGGTTCCTACCAAGAGACTCATCCCTATAGTCACTATTTATGCCCCTCCTACCCAATTGCCAAAAGTTCCTTAGGTTGGGTTGGGATTTCTTATCAACTTACCCATGACTATGCTGCCATTTTGTTTGGTTTGAGCTTACGCTGCTGTAACAATTGCTGTGAGTTAATCTGCATTTCTGACCACCTGTCTTGAAGAATAGGTTTCTTTGTGGTCATCCATCCATTTGGGGGGTCTTTCTGTCTCTTCTTCCCCAATGATCCCTGAGCCTGGAGAGGCAAAGGTTTGAAATAGCTTTCCTATTCATGGATAATAACTCTGCCCTCTTTTTCTCTGCACACTGTCCAGTTGAGTTCTATGTTAATTACCATCTGCTTGCTGCATAAGGAAACATCTAAAATGGAGACTATTACAGAGTTTGAGAACTTATCAAAAGCAGAGAATAAGTGTTTGTGAGATGCTTAACTCTAAATAGCACAACTAAAATGCAACCTCTGCATGTAGGGTGAGTGCATCTAAAGTTGTTTAATTACGTGCCCTATGATCTTATTCTACTAACTGACTATAATACTTTCTTCACACAAGTATGTGTTTTAATTTTTACTTCATAATTATACATTTATATTCTGTCATATTTAGGATCAAACTCAGTGTATTTTGTAGGTACAGCTTTACGACTGAACTAAAACTCCAGGCCATTATGACTTTAAATTTTAAAGAAAATAATGCGACAGGTATGGAAGTACTTATAAAAATTTCAAGTAACATATAAACTACATGTACTCAAGTGATTTTTTTCTTAATAATTATTTTGAAATTAGTATAGCTGGCAAAATGTCTACTCCCTTAAAAATTCTTAGGAAAAACTTCCTGTGACATTCAGACTTTACACAAATCACACTTGGCCACTTTTAAGAATGCATGCAAACACTTTCCCTTCCATAAATGTAAACACTTGGAAATTGCAGAAAACTACCTTTTCAGCTTTATCACTGGTATTCCAAGTTAATGATATATATAACAGTTCTTACTACAAATAAACCCCATGAAGCAAGCAATTTTGTCTTTATTATTGTAGCCACTTTAGAATTTAAATCCACACTCAATGTATGATGTTTTCCTCCCTCCCTCCATCTCTTCCTCCCTCTTCTCTCTCCATTTCTTTCTTCTCCTTCATCGTCCCTCCCTCTGTCTTCTACCTTCACTAATCAGGCTCTCTCTATGTGGCTCTCTCTATGTAGCTGAGGCAACCCTCAAACTTGAGATACAGCTGTCTCAGCCAACTGAATAGTGGTATTGACAGGCAGCCAACATATAATTGATGCTTAATAGGTATAAATTGAATGGGCTGGTGAAGAAAGATCCCAAAAGGAAAAAGCTATTAAAGTTTACTATGTAAAACAGATTCTAACCACACTTCAATTTTATATGCCCTCATCTTATTCTATTTTACTGACATGTATTTATTTTATAAATAATGCATTTCATGCATGAATACAATTCAATTTGACCATATGCCCACCTGTCATTCTCCCCTGTCCCCTTATCTGCCCCCACTGGTTACCCTCTTTCCATCAAATATCAGCCTCAAAGTTCATGCTATTTAAAATTAAACTTAGTTTCTTCATATGAGCAAAATCTACTGTTTGATAAGTCTGGTTTGTTTCAGAAAGCACTGATGTTTTCTATTCCAGTTACGCTCATTTTTTTTTAATTATAGAGCATTCTTTGTGGCTGAGTAATACATCATTTGTGTGTATGTGTACCACATGTTTTATATACTCATCAATTGAGGGACACATAGGCTTCTGTAATCTGGCTACTACTGCTAACTGTGCCAAAATTAACACAGTTGTGTGGATATCTCTACGACATGCTGATCTGGTTCCTTCAGAGCCACTTCCGACCCCAGTATGTCAGGAATATTCCTTGTTTTTATTGGTATTTTTTACCCTTTTGACACTATATTTTCAATTCATTTTCCCATTTATGGATTAGATTACGTTTTGATGTTTAATCTTGAGTTCTTTATTTTGGCCATGAATTTTCTTTTAGGTGAATAACTGGCAAATATTCATTCCCATTCTGTGTCCTTTGTTGTGCAGAGATTTTTAATTTGATTTAAAAACTGCACTTTATCATGTTCTTAAGCATTAACTGACACCTACATGAATTGATCAATGTCAGATGTCACATACATGGTCACAGTACTCAAATACATGTTCCACTAAAGAACACTGCCAATATGTAACATCCCCAAAGTGTTGAAAATGATATTCTGTGCTCTTTCCTTATTTTTCTATCTAGTTAGAGTTTCATTAAACATGAGACTATTGAGGTTGACAGTTGTACATATACAAGCTATTAAAATATGTGCCAATATATGCCATTCACATACATAAGTCTGTCTGCTTCAAGTCAATTAATCTGTCATCTAGGGGTGAATTTTTGATATTTTTCTGTATTCACTGTCATTTATCTTTTACCTTCCAGCACTCTTTATTGGAAAGAAACTTCAAAAGTCATAACTTGTATATACGCTTGAGATTTCAGCTAGTAATACACTTTAGTATGCATCGAGCCAGCAGTTTCAATCTGCATTTCTCCAGATGTAAAAATAAATATTACTAGAATTAAAATATATCAAAAAGCTAATTTCAATTGATTTTCAGTTATTTGCTTCTGAATGAAACTGGATGTGAATCTGAATAATAAATAATGTCATATGGTTAATAAATAATTGTTACTCCTTTAAAAAATTCCAGAGTAATGTTTTTTATTTTTATTTATTTTCCTTTTATGTGTAAGAGTGTTATGCCTGAATGTATATAAATGCACCCATGCCAAACAATGCCTATAGAGGTCAGAAGAGGGTGTTGGATTCCCTGGAACTTGAGAAATTTAACATTGTTAGCTGCCATGGGTGCTGGGAACTGAACCCAGGTCCTCTGCAAGAGCAGCTGGTTCTCTTAACCACTGAGCCATCTCTCTGACACATAAGCACAGCAATAGTGTATGATCAAAGTGCTATGATCAAGAGAGGAAATATGTAGTAAAATAGGAAAGAAGGTCAATGTTTTGCTTGCATCTTTATTAAAAAAGTATTTTAAATTCAAAATGATATCCAAAGTGTATAACAGTGTATGTCTCAATTGAGGATTTCTACACTATTGCTTTTGTAATAACTTTACATTAACCTATGATCCGATTGATAACATTCTTTTCCTCAAAATTATTAGGCTCATTTGCTAGAAGAACCTTAAATGTTACTTTAGGTTAATTAATGGAAATTATAAAAAGATAAAGACCCTTGTGAATAGCCAATCATATTTTCAAATTAGAACCTTAATTAAAATGTTATGGTCTAGTAATTACAAACTCATTAAATTCCCTATAGTGTTCCATAATTGTTTTGAAGTTATGATATTTATTTATTTATGTACTTCAAATCCTCCCCATGTGTCTCCTTCAGTTAGGAAAAGAATGAGGATATCACACTTTCTCTCATTCTCCACCATGCCACCGCATGGGTTGCATATTTACTTTTATCCTGCCTAAGTGATAACCAAACCATCTCCAGTCAGCATATCAAGTAATTAATTAAGTTGCCCTTTAAAACAGGTAAGTTACTACCAAGAGTCAGTACTTATATGTCAGCCCTTAAAATTTTACTGCCAGTTGATGTACCCTCTGCTTCCTCCCATCCACGTCCTCTCCACTTTTTCAGTAGTCATAATAAATATCTTGCTTACATCTAAATAAGTTCTACATAGGATAAAGTGAAACTGAATGATAGGCTATTAGAGTATCAGATGAAGCTTCAGTTTTACTTATATCCTCTGTAGTCATTGAAATATATCTGTTGCAGCTCATTGAATGTTCTGTTAAAACAACTGGGTATGCTAAACATTAAGGAATTTGAAAGAAGAATATATTTTATAGGGAGATTACATTCAATTGATTTCACAATCTATTTTGGCCTCAGAAGAAAACATCTTGAAATTTGTAGACCTGAAAAGTGATTTTAGATTGTTCTATTTACTGTCTATAGGGAAATGATAATGATTTAATCTCTCTGGATATTTTTTGTATATTGTAAACTGATTAAGTAGCTATCTTTAAGCTCAATCAATAAAGAAAGAAAACACACAAAGATTAAGTTTTGTTCATACGTGTACATACAAGGGAACTAAGATCTGTTAGAGTCACTTGGTAATATTTTTTGCAGAAGATGAACCTGAGACTTCTAGCTAAGTATTGAAGTAGATAAGATGGGAGCTATTCTAGAGAGTTTTATTCAAAAAAATCTTATTTAAACTGTGTGTTGTATTCTATATACCTTGAAAGTTCATATATATGAACTTATCCCAATTCCAAATCCCTGTCTCTACTTCATGTTTGTTCTCGAATATGTGGGCTCTTTGCCTTTAGCTCCTGCTGCCATACTTACCATTTGCTCCCATGCCTCCCAAACATGATGGACTTTCCCTCCGTCTTGAACCAAATGACATACTAAACTATTCCTTCTTTAACTGTCCTTTGATCATGGTGTTTTATCACAGCAAAAGAAAAATAATTAATACAGTATTTGGTAGCAGAGTGGGCTATTACAACCGAGAACCTGATCATGTTTGTTTATTATTTAGGAGAATGTGGACTACTTTGGAAAATTAAACTAGAAAAGTTTTAAATGTTGTATGCATAGCTCAAAAGGGCATTTTAGGAGGACCCTGGAAGAAAGTCATGCTGATAGTAATATGGACTGTGGGGGTCCAGCTCAAGAGTCTTCAGAAGGAAATGAGTTCCTTAACATCAACTAGGCAAGATAATATTCTTTTGATATATTGGCAAAGAATCTGGCTGCCTTCTGCCCCTGTACAATTTCTTTCCTGAATCTAAATTTTAAAATTATGAGCTAATTTCTTTGGGGAGCAAATTTCAAGAGAGTATAATACTGAATCTTTTGCATGGTTTTTATTGATCTCACTTATGAGGGTCTGCAATGAAAAAGAACATATAGAGCAGAATGATATATAAAATGCACCATTTGAAGTGAAGGAAATAATGCTGGAAAGCTTAACGTTACAGCCAAGACTTGTGTTTTAAAAGAGGCTGCAATTGTTAGGGAGTTTATTGCCATTAAGGAGAGGCCTTCTGTCCTGCAGTAAAATGGTGTGAAGGGTGCTCTCAGGAAAAGGACCCTACCCTTTTACGTTTCCAAAAAAAAGGCTAAGGGGTTTTATGCTCCTAAGAAGCAACTGCATCAACATACAAAAAAGCCCTGTGATTGATGATGTCAAAAGGAACAAGTCTCCATCCCAAACTAGGAGTCAGATTTTGCAGTGTAGCTCACATGGTACTTGATTTAAAGGATTGAAAGATGTAAGTAGGAAGTACTCCAGGACTCTTCCTCCAGACTTTGAGAGAGCTGCTGAGGCTAACATAATGTGCCAGTGCTGGAGTCCCTAAGAGAGGGCCCCAAGGGGCAAGAAATTCCTGAAAGGCGGGTCTGTGAAGCTGTAAAAGTGAAACCTGGGTTTCAATGGAGACACCAAGATAGTGGAAGCACTAGAACTCAGACATCTGCCAAGGAGAGCTGTAAGCAGGTTGTGGAACCAACCCAAGAGTGGGGTGTATGTCTAGGCAGCAAATCTGAAGGGATGAAGTCATCAAAACTTTAATAAACTAAAGTCCCAGTTATGGAATATGGAGCTACAGTATTTGGTGTTTGCTTGGTTAGGTTTCTTTCATGCTATCATTATGTATTGCAATTTTTTTAATTTTATGAGCACTTATAATTAAAAAATTGCCTTAAGTCTGAAAAGAGGCATTGGGCTTTGGAATTTTGAACAGTTTCAAAACAGTGAAACACTACAGGTACTTTTAAAGTGGGACTAAATGCATTTCAGATTATGAGAAGACCACGTGCCTTTTGGGGCTATAGAATAGAGTGTGATGATTTGAATGAGAAATGCCATTTTCATGATTGCTAATCAGGCAAGCCTGGGCTGTATGAGAAACGTAGTTGGGCAAGCCAGGGGAAGCAAGCCTGTAGGGAGCATTACTTCATGATCTCTGCTTCATATCCTGCCTACTTGTTCCTGTCTTGAGTTATTGCCTTGGAGTTGCTCCATAATGCAGTGCACTGTATGCATCTCAAGGTACTTTTGGTCATGGTTTTTATGACAGCAATGGAGAAATGAAAATAGTGCAGTACAATTTACAATCGTAATTAAATATTCAAAAGTCTCAAATGCACATATGCTAAGAGGTTAGAGGAGAGAATAAATATTGATACTGAAGTCAGATGGCATGCATTTCATAAGCCATATTCATTGAATTGAAAAAAGAACACTTGATTCTGAATTAAATAATTGAAACTGAAAAAGGAGGCACTGGTATTTTGGTATATAGTTACATTAATGAGGATACAGATATGATGCTTGAATTAGTGAATAAAAAGTTATAAATCCCCTGGAGAGAGTGTGATATTAATTTTAACCACAAGCAGTCCCAGTTCTACATGTTTGAGTGATATGTTGACTGTTCTATGTCTATATATCTAATATAAGTATCATTGACCCATAATATGTGCATGTGTTGTCAGTTAAATTTGTGGTGACATAAGTTTAAAAATACAATTTACTCTTAAACCATAAATTTTATCTTACACCTGACACATTCAACAAATTATCAGCTTTCTAAGTTGTTGGACTGTAGATCCACATAATGTAATTGATTCCAAAAGTAAAGAAACAGGTAATTACAACTAGGAATTGAACAATCAGTGTTAAACATACACACATTGGAGATATGGACATATGATCCACACAAGGGAGTCATAAAGAAATCAATGCATTTTATATAAAAATAATGCAATATTTCTAGTCTATATTTCATTAAGTTATCACAGAAACAATCTACATTAACAAAACTCTCTTAACAAAAAGAACAACAAAACGAATACAGTGACAACAGGTTCTATGTGACAAAATATTAAACTGCAAAAAAATGTCATTTCATGAAATTGAAATAAGCCAAATATGTAGCAAAACTGGAATTCAAGATTGTATGTACCTCAACAGCTAAGCTGTAGATAACTCAAGTTATGTAACTTTGACTTGGTTTTTTTTTATGTTAGTATGTTTGTAGAATGTGAGGCTCTTCTGATGTAGAGAAAATAAAAGAAACTGGAAGTCAGAAACCAGTGCCTTAATCCTAGTTAAGATATTAATTAACATAAAAGTATATTCACAGGCAAATACTATCAGAAATTACCTAGTTCAAACAGTAGGGTGATTACAGATAAAGGAAAACAAAATTTCTTGTATTTAAACCACAAATTACAAGTCAGTTTGCTACTCAACTATAAAATAATCTTAGGATCAACAATTTTGCAGGCAAGGGGTCATTTTGAAATGTTGCTCTTGCTTGTTAGAAAGCAGTTACCTACAAAGTAAATAAATACTTCTTCTCTAGGGAATTCCCTTCTTTCAAGATTTGCCCTAGGTAAATTTTGTTCATACTCGATTACCCATATCCTCTTGTGACCCTCTGATGTGGTCTGGGACCTGGGTCAAGGAGTGGCGAAAATCAGGACACAAGGGATGCAGAGGATGTGAAGCCAATGCATGCTTTATTCTAAGATGCAACCTTATTTATAGTAAAACAAGAAGGTAAAATGTTCTTCTCAAGCCGAATTGTCTCATCATATTTACAGTACCTTCGTTTTCCTAGGGTTCAGTCCTTCTTGGAATCTTATCTGTCCTTCTGTGCTTGTGAAACAGCATTCTGTTCTTATAATTTTATTAGCTACGCAGTTTTGTTACACAAGCTGGCTTATGTAAATTTAACAGGGTTCAAGGAACAGTCAGTCTCATGACACTAATAACTTCAGGCCAAGAACACTCAAGTCCCCAGGGAGGAAGCGTTCTTCCTCTTTACTCTCAGTGTGCCAAGAATAACTGAGGCCATTTGTTCCAGCTCCGAGTTGATTTCAGATCAGAGATCAGACCTTCACAATATCCCATTCCTAAATGTGAAGAGAAACAAGTAATCTGTAAAGGAGTATTGGGAGAAAAAAATAATCTGAGTATATTTATGGAATCATCAGATACATAGTAGGAGATGTATGTATATGCATGCATACAGACACAATGATGACAATGACCTGTGTGCTTTGGTGAATGTGTGGTCATGTGTAAGTCCATTATGATAGACATATAAAGCTAAATGTATTTCAGAATGGATGAAGAACAAATCCCTAGCAATCCTTCATAAATTGTCCTAGTATAATTCCATTCAGTGACATTTCCAAAAGAATTGAAAAAAAAATAATGTGAATTATGTTAATATGTCAAAATTTTATCTCATAATGTCTCAAAAACTGTTAACAAAATATTTGATTTCTATTTGGTTCATTAAATTCATGAAAATAAATGTTTCAAATTAATAGAATAAACATGAAGTATGGTAAATGGGATATTTTTCTTCTTTTGTAACATTCTCATAATTTTTATCAAAAAAGGAGTTCATGAGCTGGAGAGATGGCTCAGCAGTTAAGAACACGGGTTGTTCTTGCAAAAGACCCAGGTTCAAATCCCAGAACCCACATGGAAGCTAACAACTGTCCGTAACTCCAGTTCCAGGGAATCCGACAATGTTTTCTGTCCTCTGCAGACATTGCATGACATGGGTGCACTTTCCTATATGCAGGCAATACACACATACACATAAAAACAATAAATAAATATTTTTTTAAAGGAGTTCATGTTTTGTCATTGAGACCTGCGTATTTGAACAGAAGAAACTGAGCAAAGCTGTGTTCATGTTTAAATATTTAGAAAATGATTTAATGCATGTCATAGAACATTATATGTGAGTGCAATTTCCGGAACCACTTTATGGCAAAATGACTATGTTCTCAAAGCAGTGGAACTGGCACAAAATATGCTTGAAGAGCTTTATGTGATATACAACAAGGAACAAAATAGAAGAACAATAAAATAACCACATGTGTTTGTTTTCAAATGTATATGAGTCTCTGAACTGCTAGCAATAAAATTTCAGGTGATATTTTTATATTATCTATGGGTCCAAAAGCCTTGACTGTTATTTTTAAAAATAGAAAATCTAATTTAGTCCTTATTTTCTATCCTCAGCTTCAAGGCATTTTAATAGATATAATCTTATAAGAGATTATTAAATGTCACCTTGGAGATTTACTATTATGTTCTGGTAATCTTAGATATTTATATTTTTTATTTAAATGTTGCAATGGAAGAGATTAAATCCATGATCTTATGCATTCAAAGATGTGCTCTAACACTGAATTACTTGTCTAGAATTTCTAGGATTCTTTAATGTGAAGATTTCTGTTTCCTAAATTCTTCTATGAGTGTGTATTCTCTGTGTTTCTCTATGTATGTATTTGCAAATGTTTCCTATATTTATGGGTTATGAAGGTATATGCATATTTGTGTGGTTTCATGTGAGTGGTTTTGCATTTTTCATATGCATGTATGTGTAGATGTATACATGTTAAGAATGAAAGGTGTTCATATGTTCATATTTCAACATTGGCATATCAAATGAGTAATTAAGATTCTGATTTTTTGTACATTTGTACATTCCTTTAATTGTGTATATGTGTGTATGTGAACTTACATATGCATCTATTTCTGAATATATGTCATTTGTACCAATGTATATTTGATGGTGATATTATTTGTGCTTCTTTTTAATTTATTTTTTCTTGATTTGATAAAAGTAATGTTTTTGTAATTTAGATGTCTCAACTTTGTTAGGTATCTTTATTTTTGGTTCACATATATTTTATGATATCAGTTACCTTTGTGAATCTGATTCTACTTTCTTTTTATAAATGATTTTTAAATTTACTTGAAAATGTGTGATAAATAATTCCTTTGTTCCTGCCCTATCTAAACAATAAATTCAGTTCAAAGAGAATTACTTCTAATATCCTTTAGAGTAGTCCCCTCATATATCTTTCAATAGAAACTATTTTGCATTTCTTTTTTTCATTTATGCTGCTTCGACTTTCTGTTTTGGTATATGAAAAATCAGAAACACCTTCTCTTTTTAGCCATTCAGTGAATATTGCAAAGTTCTCAGTTTACTGACTTAGAATCACATTTGGGGGGGGGTGTATTTTTGAGATAGGGTCTCTCTGTATCCCTATCTGGCCTAGAACTCAGCATGTAGACTAGGTTGACCTTGAACTCACAGAGATCTGCCTGCCTCCCAAGTGCTGGGATTAAAGGCTTGCCCACCTTGCCCAGCCTACAGAACTACCTTCCCACTATATGTCTATGGCATGAAGTGTCAGCTTTGCAGATTCTATTTAGTTATTTTAGTTATTTATTTCTATTCTATTTAGTGAGTTTTTGTCCAATTCATATAATATATCTTAATCAAATTTAGACTCCGTCTCCCCTATCTGCATCCCCCATGATCCCTCTACCCTGATTTCATGTATTCTGTCATCTATATTAAGGCCTATCCGGTCCAACAATTGTACTGAGATATGCCTTCGTGCAAGTTTATCCTCTGTGTCTAGTCAGTCTATCCAGAGTCACTCCCTTAAAGAAGGTCAACTCTCTCTTACTCTGCAGTAATCAGTTTTCAATAGTTCTCTGCTAAGGTTGTGGCCGACTGCCCATTTTCCCTGTTCTATGTTGAGATCTGTCTGATTGCTTCTGCATTAGTCTTGAGCATGCTGTCACGACTTTTACAAGTTCATGTGAACAAAGCTTTGTGCTTACTAAGTTTATTTCAAATGGGGACTAGATATAATTAGAAATATTGTAGGTACTCTCATATTACAATTAGAAATATTTTAAGTACTCTCATATTACAAATAAGATAAACACTATCGTAGAAAATAAAACAAAATTGTAATAAAGATATTGCAAAGAAAATCAAAGGAGTATGTTGAAAAAATACTGTACTCCCATGTTCAGTGAAGGACTGCTCACATAGTCAAGAAATGGAAACAACCCATGTGCCCATAAACTTACTACTGGGATAAAACTTGTTGTAGCTAGGAAATGTAGAATGTTATTTTTTGAGAAAAGGAATAGAATATTGCGATAAAATACTGTCATTGGGTATAATTTAGATTCATTTATCCAGTGAAATACGCCTAGTGCAGAAAGACCTGCACTGTACAATTTCTTTCATATGTAGAATCCAAAATCATTGATGTCATATCGTAAAGAATTGTGGCTAACAGAAGCCGAGTATCAAAGGAACCAGGAAAGCCTGGTGAAATGTTGACCAGTGGTATTAAGGTTAGAGTTGGACAAGAGCAAGTGGTTCTGCTTGGCTTAGTGGAAGGGTGATTAGAGATATTGAACTTCACAAAGGTATTAAATAGAAATTTAGAGGATTACAACTAAAGTATAATGTGTGAGCAGATAGAGATGCTTAGTCTGATTTAGACATACAACCAGATAAATAGATTTGTAGAAAATACACATGAACCTCATAGATATATACAATTTCATGAGTAAACAATAAATTTAATTACAAGTATAGAAATATTGTTTTCATGGGAAGACAACAAAACTAAAATTCTGTAAACCCCTGACTAAAAACACCATATTACATTTTGGTATATTGCTCTATCATTTTTTATTGATTGAGAAGTTTATACATGAATATAATGAACTTTGATGAAGTCTAGGTCTGGGGCCAACCCTCCATTCCCTGCCTTGTCCTCATGTTCACTATTTCCTCTCAATTTCATGCTTCTTTTTTTAAAACCTGATGTGTCCTTTTGGTGCTGCCAGTATTCATGTAAGTGTAGGGACATCTACTGGAGTATAGTTTCTCAGGCGATGCATTCTTGAAGAAAACTAACATTTCTTTTCCAGAAGTCATCAACTGCCAAAGGTGGGATTTCCTTCCATTTCTAGCCTCCACGCTGAGGTTTTGTCTGGCTTGAACTTGAGCAGGTCTTATGTATTCAGCCACAGCTGCTTTAATTTTATATCATAACTTCCCTATTGTGTCCAAGAAATAATGTTTAGCTGGATTCATCCAAAGCCTCTGTCCACCCTCTCTTCCACAACTATCCTTAATTTATGGGAGGAGAGGATATGATATAGGTGTCCTATTTATGATTCATCAATTTAAATCTCTTATTCTCCGGTTGGCCAGTTGTGGGTATCTATGTTAATTATCATCTAATGCAAATAGAAGATTCTCTGATCAGAGTTGAGGGATATATTTATCTATAGGTTTAACAATAAGTCTTTGGGCACCCTTTCAATACTGTGTCCATTTAGTTGAAAGAAAATAGAAGGACCCTTGACCTACATAGACTCTGATTCTTGGCACACTTAACATGTCAAATATGAGTTCCATCTTATAGATTGGGACTTAAGTTAAATCAGAAAGGAGTCAGTTATTGCCATAACATTCAGGCCACTATTGTATCAGTGGGCATATCTTGCCATGCTGGTGGTTATTATAGTTTTCAGGAAACACAGTTCTGTAAGACTGAGGATTACTTTTCTTTTTCAGTAGCGTGTACAGCACTTTCTAAGGCTGTGAAAATTTGGCAGTGGAGATGATGCTTAAAGCTCAATACCAGCTTGACTTCTCTCCATGTTTATGATTCAAGTAGGTAGTGTCTACAGAAATAGCATCTTACTATCAAGTTCTGAAGCAATCAGGAGCAATGACAGTGCACTGTAATATTTGGGGGGCTCTCTGGGACTCTACTGACAAAGAAATCTAAAAGAAGTAACCTATTCTGGGTATGGGCTTTTTATTTGGTAGCTTATGCTACCTCTGTCAGACGTTATTTTCTTTATATAGGGTAACACCACTTAAACTTTTTATGTAAATATATGCATATATTTTAGGACATGTCTACAATACTAAGTTTAAATTTAGCCTTTTCAAAAAACTTGGTTTCACTTACCCCTCTCTGCCTCCTCCAGTCTATCCACCCATTTCCCAACTCACTGAACACTTTTGGTTCTATTATTCTCCAATTCACCTTCATACTGCCTGTGTTATATATTTCCTCTTTTAACCACACTCCCATGAGCCTTTACTAGTTTCCTGAGTTCTGTGGGTACGTCCATTTAAACATGTATTATCTATTGCTTCAAGCTCTTAGCCAGCTATTATGAGAGAGAACATGGGCTATTGACTTTCTGGATTACCTCAAATAGCATGTTTCCAGTTCTACCCTTTTACCTAGAAATTCATTATGCATTTTCCCTAATGGCTGCATAATATCACATTGTATAAATCTACCACTTTTTCATTATCCACTTATCAACAGGAGCACATCAAGGTTGTTTCCATATCCTGACTATTGGGAACAAAACAACAATGCACATGGATAATGGATGAGCAGATAGTTCGGTTGTAGGAAACAAGTCTTTGGGGCACATGTCCAAAAGTGGTAGAGCTAGATCTTATAGGTCTACTTTCAGCTTATCTCCACATTGATTTCCACAAAGCGTACACCAGTTTACACATCTATCAGCAGTAAATAAGTATTTATTCCTTTATCCCATATCGACACAAGCTTTTTTCTTTTTTATCTCAGCCATTCTGACTGATGTAAATGGTTGAAATCTCTAAGCAGTCTTATGGTACAGATTTTCACATACATCCTAACTTGAGCAATGAATACTTATTCATTTCAGTGCTGTCTACTCCTCAGCTTCATTTCATGAAAACTTTTTCCTGGTACAGTATGAGAATCTTTAACCTGCTTTTGTCTATGATTTTCTTCTGATTGTCATCACTTCACATTTTGATTTTATGTGTTCCTGAAAACTGGAGAGTAGAGTGGAATAATCAAGCCAGTAAAAATGCAGAGGCCAACCAAGTAGTGAACACATGTGAAATTCTTGCTTACCAGGATGATTTGAAAAGTCAAAATTGAATAGCGTAATTAATTGATAAAAGAAAAAAATTGATTGGAATTGTAATATCTATCACTTAAATTATACAAGATGAAGGATCATAACAAAATAGAAGGTTATTTATAATCTTGACATTCTAGGGAGTTTGATATTAGCCATGCATGCAGAGGGGAAATATTCTTGTGGCAATTACGTGAAAGCTGATGTGGCATTCAGTAAATATGCTGTGTTAAATCCAGTCTTGAATTTCTGTGATTTCTAAATAGCATTTCCATTGTATCTTTCTTCATTGACCTATTTTGAAGCAAAACAGCTGTCCAGGAAACAATCTTTAACACGTGAAAACTAGCATTTATTCTTATATAGAAGTGAAAAATATTTTACTATGATATTTTAGTATCAATAAGAGTAGGAAACATCAGTATTGAGAGCAAAATCTCAAGATACTCATGCTTGTCATAGCAGGAGAGTTATCCCTGGCTTCTAGAAAGCAGAGGTCAGAAGAGTGCTAAGTATTTTTGAGAGCACAGCAAAGACTTGAACACTACAATGTCTACATGGCCAATGTGAGAAAGACTGGAACGTTGATTCAGAAATACCAAAGCCAAAGTAATACAAAGAGAATGACCAGGAAATTTAGGAAGCAGAGTGTAAAAAAAATAATGGCAAAAAGTAGAAATAGAGAAATACACAAAATAGAGACAATTTAATAAGGAAGAAATCACAGCATTCTCAGATTTATTTACAATTTTCAACATGCATGTATTAGGAAATATTTCCATCAAATAATGGCCTAATACAGTTGACCACAGCACTGATTTGCCAATTTTTATTTAAATGTAAATATGTTCTTCATGTATTTATTCCCACTAATCGAATATATGCATAACAGCATATATACTTAAATATCTGTATTAATAAAAGTACAAGTATTTCAACGACTTATTTTCTTATTTCTGGAAATGACTATTCTTTGCATATGCTTTCTGATGTTATTGAAAATATTTGAACTTACTTCTTTCTAATATGTTAATAATTTACTCAGTTAATATTTACTTTGCAACCTTTCTGTTAGGGATAAAATTGCCAATAGCAATCCTCTGGAGTTAATTCTGCAAGAATAATTGGATTATGACTATTTTCAGGTCTTGTAAACTGTTCTTTTTTAGTGAAAAAAATATGGGCATTTAAGGCTGGGAATGTAGCTTGGCAGTCAAGCACATTCCCTAGGTTTTGCTCCCTGGCTCTGCAAAACAAACAAACCAAATAAAACAAAAAGTAATTCAACATATCTATTTAAACTTCACGTGTTATAACACTTTTATCAGACTATGACATTTTTAAGGAAAAAACCTTTCTGCAGTATATTCTGATTGAAGTTTTACAATTTGCCTCACTTGTTAAACATAATAAAAATACTGTATTCCTTTGTGCGTGTATGTTAGGCCTTTCTCTCTTACCTATTATTTTGACAAGTCTCTTCAATAAATAAAATTATCTTCCTTGCTTTTTCCATCAATTTCTATTGCTCTCTTAAACAATTTTTATATATGGCTGTGTGTGCATGTGTGTGTGTGCATACTCATGTGAGTCTGTATATATGTGTAGGGCAAAGGAAAACCTCAGGTGCCATTCTTTAATACCATCCAGTTTTATTGTTGGGCAACAGCCTAGAACTATGCTGTGTTACCAGAGAGCCCTGGGGGTTGGTCTGCTTCTACAGTCTGGGATCAGGGATTCCAAACAGAAGCTACAATGTCTGGGTCTTTTTCCATGGTTTGCAGAGACTGAACTCACACCTTCATGTTTGCCTTCACAGACTGAGCTATCTTCCTAGCCTCCATGAAGCACATGTACATAGAGATTCTTTGAGGTCAATTTCAGTTTGCAGTGTTGGAATGGATTTGAGCTGTGTTCACAGAAACAGTAGCAAAGTAGTTACAGATACTGATCATACTTTAAAATTTCTTTTTATTATGAAAATGAAATAACATTTTTTAGAAATTAAAGTTAGAGACAGAGAAATAGAAGTTACATGAATATTCAGAGTCAGTAGCCAAATCCATTCTCTTTACAATAAAGAAAATACTATATTTCATTTACTTTCTTTCTTAATATTTTATTTATTATTTTTATTTTATGTGTATGAGTGTTATGCCTGCATGTAGGTAAGTGCATCCATGTCATGCAATGCCTGCAGAGGACAGAAGAGGCTGTCAGATCCCTAGAAACTAGAGTTATGGACAGTTGTTAGCTGTTATGTGGGTGCTGGGATTCAAACCTGGGCCTTCTTCTGCAAGAATAGTCAGTG
>NW_008352267.1:10368943-10372008 GCF_000622305.1 Nannospalax galili
AATAAATTAAAAGTCAAAAGTAACTGTTCTAAATATTATTGCTGACTGTTGCTAGGTCTCTCCACTGATTTAATCATTTTCTGCTTTGCTGTTTAATGCTACAGACTTGGACAGCTTCTATGCCTTTATGTTGTCTTTTGACCTCTAGTCAGAAAACATTTCCCTTGGAACTCAAAGTTATCTTGATATGCAGAGAACTTGACACTTTAATAGATCTAATGGTGATATCAATGTGTCTAGATAGAGGTCCAGAATGTCTCCAAGGTAGCAATCAATCAAAAGTTAAATGATATGACTGAAAGGTCCACTACTCAATTCATGAAATCCACTGTGCTTTAGTAGACATCCCATACATCTTCTACTAAGTTAAAGTTATTTTACTCACAGAATCTGTTTCATAATACATATGGACTTTCAAGTCTTTAAAGGTAAACATATACTTATAAAAATATTGCTAAACTTTAGTTTATGATAGGAAGAAAATATTTATGCTTTTTGTAAAGAATTATGCTAGCTATATGCCTGTTTATAAATATTTTCCTGAAGCAAATTTAATTTAGATTATATAATTTTGTTTCCTTTAGATACTATATATTCAGCATCTATACATACATTATTATCTGCAGGGTAACATATTTTTAATGAAATAAAACTAAGTAATTCATTTGGTCAATATTTAACCATAAATATGCATGTGTCTAAAGAGTGACTTGAACATTTTTATTCTTATAAAGTACTCAAGTTGATTAATAATGATGAAAATGAAAGGCACAATATTGATTGTACAAATCAGTCCTTTTCCTTCTCCACATCAAGAAATAAATGATTTAAAAACTTAACTGAAAAAAAGTACCCTGCAATTAAATTTCTACTATCTCTGTCACTACAGAAGTATTCTACATTTGCAAGTTCCATGATTTATCAACTATATATATTTATTATACTGTATGTGTACACAAAGCAAAAATATTAAGATTCTGTGATATCAGCTACAAATATTGTCAATCTAACATCCAGTACTGGATATATGAATGTACACTAATTTTGTGAAACCATCTTTGGTTTCAAGTTTTCTGTATAAAGAACACTGATAAATGAATAAAATGAAATGAGTGGCATGTAAAAATTTTAATGATAAGTATTGAATGAATTTATGCATTCACTTTGGAAAATTAACCTCATTCTGAATGATTTTTTATTTTTATTTACTCTTCTAGAATTCTGTTACTAGTAGCATACCCTCGCACAGCCCATTATTGATCTTTTAAAGAATCAGTCTGTTATTAATTGCAATAGCTAGTTAAATTCCTATTGCTGGCAAGGCAGCTTAGCAGGTAAAGAAACTTGCTGCCATGTCTTATGACCTGAGTTTTATATCCAGAAGCTACTTGATGGAAGGAAGGAATAGGCTGAACAAGTAGCACAAGTAGCTCACTTACCTCCAGAACCATGACATAGCACTTGGGGAATGAGCATACGCACACAAACACACACACACACACACACACACACACATACACACACACACACACACACACACAAACACCAAAAAAAAAAAACCTTGAAGTTTGTACCTGTAAGAATCAATATATATTTGGTATTAGGAACTATGAAAGTACTTAAAGTAGTAAAACTAAATCAAACAAACAAAACAATTGACTTTCTTTTGGAAATGGACATCTTCATGACAATCAAACAGGTCAATATGACTAGGAAGGGTTTAATGGGGTGAAGAATGAGGGGGTAAGGCAGAGGAGGGAGTATCAGGGAGGCTAACTAATACTAAAGGCATTAAAAAAGCCATTTACCATTATAGAAAATTCTCAAAGTATATACATATGCATCATAAAAAGATTTTAAAAGTTTAGAATAAACAAAGTTGAAAGAATAAGCAAAGTTATTCTACTTATACTATCTATTTCATAATACATATGGACTTTGAAGTCTTTAAAAGTAAACATAGTCTTATAAAAGGATTTTCCAGGGGGATATTGCACTTTCTAGACATCATCCATTAATGAAAACAAAACAAAATAACAACAACAACAACAACAACAAAATCCCCATAAATGTTCAAACCAGGAAAGGACTTCCTCTCTAGAAGTTACTGACCAGAGGTCCTACTGACCCTTAAAAATACTGATCATTGCCATTGCTCTTGCTTTACTAAAAGAACTGGATGTTAAGACCTTATTGCTGAAGACATTACCTATATAACTGAACTGTAGAACAAGAAAGGAGAAATTAAGCTGGTGATAACTTCAAGCCCTCATCTCCACTGGCAAGCATTCATTTTGCTATGCCTAGTATCAAAAGGAAATAAAAATCATCACCTTTACCCAGAACCCTGTGAACTACAATAGCAACTGGCCTGGCAAGATATGCCCACTGGTACTAGAGTGGCACAAATATAAGAATTACCAACCATTATTTAACTGGATTTAGGATTCATTTCCTAAGTTGGAGTCCACATCTGACACTGATTTCAGGCTTAGGAACCTGAGGGTAAACAGGTCACAGTACATAGGGCAGAAGTTTCACTATGCAGCAGATGGTGATTAACACAGAAATCCACAATTAGCAAAATGTGCAAAGAATAAGAGGGTGCAGAGACCTTATTCCTGAATAGGACCCCTATATCAAACTTTTGCCTCCCAAGGCTTGGGGATCATTGTGAAAGAAGGGGCAGAAAGAATGTAAGAGCCAGGGGTGATGAATGACTACAAGGAAACAGTTCTCCAGACATCTGGCTAGTTACTCATATGAATTCACAGAAACCTTAATAGCTTGCAGAAGCCCTATGCAAGATAAAACTAGAAAAATAATCCCAGCATAGAAATGAGGAAGTTGGTAGAAAGTTCCAACCTAACCTAAGGAAATTGTGGTAACAGACGACTGCTGGGAAGGGCAGAAACAGTCTCTTCCAGGCATGGGACTCTTGGTAATTTAACCAATCTCAAGTGGATGGATCCACACTAAAGGATATTTGGAGACAAAAATAGATTCTATAGGTCATATGTGTGTGTGTTTATGTATGCATATATGTGAATGAAAATATAGGCAAA
>NW_008352267.1:10372078-10378981 GCF_000622305.1 Nannospalax galili
ATAAACCAGGCCAATATGAGGGATATAAAACACTTTGATGATAGCAACTATTAGAGGATATAGAAAGTCTTATCTGCTAAAATGAAAATATAAACTGAATTTTGGAATATAACATGTTGGATTAAGAATAGAAATATTGGGGCTGGAGAGATTGCTCAATGATTAAAGCACTGACAGCTCTTGCAGAGGACCTAGGTCTGATTCCCAGCATCTCCACATCGTGGCTACGAACCATCCTTAACTCCAGTTCCAGAGGAATCTGAAGCCTTCTGTCCTCCGCAGCAATTCATCACACAGGTGCACTTACGTACATGCAGGCAATACACTCATACACATAAAATAAATATAATAAATAATTTTTTAAAGTAGAAATAATATTTTTATATAACTTAAAACATGATACTGGGTGTTGGATCTGGGCAGAGCCAAGGAGCCTACTGGAGCCTGATTCCAACCTCTCTGGGAAGGCCTATGTTGTGCCTCCTCAGCAGACCTCACACTTGAAGTATTTCTTCTAGGAACAAAGTGTTGTTGAAGGTTACCATCCTGGGAGCTTTTGGTGTTGGAAATACATCTTTTATAAACCAGTATGTGAATAAGAAGTTCAGTAACCAGTACAAAGCCACAATAGGATCAGACTTTCTGACCAACAAGGTGATGGTGGATGACAGACTAGTTACCATGCAGATCTGGGACACAGCTGGTCAGGAACAGTTCCAGTCTCATGGTGTGGCCTTCTACAGAGGTGGAGACTGTCGTATTCTGGTATTTGACGTGGCTGCACCCAACACATTCAAAACCCTTGACAGCTGGAAATATGAGTTTCTGATTCAGGCCAGTCCCCAGGATCCTGTAAATTTCCCTTTGTTGTGTTGGGAAACAAGATTGACCTTGAAAACAGACAAGTCAACACAAAGAGGGCACAGGCTGGTGCTACAGCATAAACAAGATTCCTTACTTTGAGACCAGCTCCAAGGAGATCATCAGTGTGGATCACGGCTTCCAGACAATTGCTCAGAATGCACTCAAACAGAAAATAGAAGTGGAACTACACAATGAATTCCCTGAACCCATCAAACTGGACAAAAATGGCCAAGGTCTCTGCAGAGAGCTGCAGTTGATGAAGGGACAAAGAGCACAGAGCACAGAGTCCTTAACAGACCAAGAACACATATCGGCCTTCAACACGACTTCATTCCTCCTCTAAAACAGAAGAGAATATGAGCTCCCACATCCAGCTGCCAAAAAATAAATAACTCCACCAAATATGATTACCAACCCTACACACACACACACACACACACACACACACACACACACACAAAAGGCAAGCAAACTGCAGCCCATGCCTGGCACGGCTACTTGGGCAGCTGCCCACTGTGAGCCCTTTGTGTGACAGGACTGGCATTTGGAAACCCAGCTCTGGGGTACAGTGGGCAGTTAAACCTTACTCTTCTTGACCACTGGGGAACGAGGGAACTGTTCACAGTTCATCTGTGTCTAATTATCTGAGGTTATTTTAATGGTCTTGTGGTCTTTTACCTCTATCCCACCTTGAAAGTCCTGTGGGAAGGCTGGGTGCCAACCAGTCAGAACAGGCTGAGTTTTGCATGTATCTGTTAATACTTGTTACTTTTAACTAATCACATCTTTTTACAGTATCCATTTATTATGCAGTGCTTCATAGAAAAGAATCTTATAGTACCTGTTAATATGTACAACCTAAGGTAGTATAAATAATTCCTGAATTGTGTGTTTAAGCCCTCTAATGCAGGCATACAAGGTGGAGAGTTGAATCCTCTCTGGATTACAGAGTATTAGAGACTCAGAATTTGGAAATCCAGCTAGTGGCAGTATTGTGTACAGTAGATATGAGAATTACATATGCCTTTTTTCAGACTTAAGAGCCAAACCCCTTTTCATCTCTCCAGAGGATAAACTGAAGTGAACAGATCCTCTGTGTCTAAATTTTCCCAAAGGTTGATCTGCATAATACAATACTGTGTGCAATGGATAAATTGCTATTACTTCAGAAATTAAAATTCTCATTTTCCCCTTTCTGGTTTCTTTTTATCTTCTGTTCAACACTGTATAATTCCTGTTAAAACAGCATCCGACTCTAAGAGGAAAGGAGAACCCCAACAGACCTGTTCTAGTGACTCTACCTTTCTTCTAGAAGGTGCACCTTTCAGGGTTGTGGTACCCTTAGGTTAGCGGACACCTCTCCTTTACCCACCCCACCCAGTGTGGCCCAGCACTAACCCACCTATCTCTGGAGTTGAGCCCTGGCATTACTGCCCCATCCCAAGGACTTGCCTTACATCATGGTTTGCTTCCCAGATCACTTCTCTCTCAAGAGGTCTAACATTCTAGGGTGTGGGCTGAGTTCTTCTGTAAAGAGATGAATGTGATGCCAATAACAATTTCTAAAAATAAAAATAAACAGTGAAGATGCATATTGTATCTTCATTTATATGAAAAAAAGTAATTTCCAAAATCTAAATCCCTGAAATATTCTTATGTGAACATACCATATTGTGTAAAATGTCTTGTGGAAAATGATTTCAAAGAAGTGACGAGGACCAAATTATACAGATCCTCATAGCCTTTACTCTGAATTAAATCAGAATCAAACCTAGAAAGCTATGAAAAAGTTTAAAGTTAAGCCTTGATAGTTGGTGGTATTGTTCTCTGATAGAACACTTGCCTGACATACATGGGGCCCTGGTATTTGAACACTGTCCCCACAAGAAGTCTTGAAAACAAATATCAATGGTGTTACAATAAGGTCAATAAAAAATGTTTTGCCACATCAGTTGGAAAACAGTAGAGAATAGAATCCTGGTGTTAATAGTAAAGTCAGAGAGAATTCGTTTTCGATGCATTGCTAGGATTTGGCTCAGAGGGTTTTCTTCAATGAATTGGCATTACAGAAGAAAAGACAGCTGAAATCGCTCAAGAATCAGGAGATTGTTTGTTATATAACGTGTTGTTACTATTTAAAAATTAGGGGTATTAGAAAAGGTGGAATTGTTATGGGAAGTCAGAAGCCCTGTTTAGATATAGCAACACTGAAATATTGATAAATTATGGAATTTATTTGAATGATTTATTTTTGTAATCTATAAAAACTTATTTCAATGCGGCTTTAACAAAATTGAGCAATAGCTAATGAAAAGTACATGTATTGCTCTTTCCTTGCAAACACCTTTCCTTCCTTTGTTACTACCATCTGGTATCTCTGCATTTGGTTAGAAAATACTAATACAACACTGTGAGTAAAAGTTCAGTTAATATCAGCAACTGTCCTTTATGATTCACAGTTCCATGGGGTTTGTTGTAGCGGCATGATGTCATGCATCATCTTACAGAGTCATGAAGAATAGTTTCATTTCCTGTAAATTCCAGTGTGATTCACCTGTCCTACACCCTTTCTTTCATGCCGCTGACAACCACTGATTACACTGATCTCTTCTGGTTTAGCCTTTTGCAGAATTTTAAAAACTTGGATTTTATATCATTTTTTCCATCTAGCTTTTTTCACTTAATATGAGCATAAATTTTCCGAGTATTATCATGACTTGACAGCTCATACTTTATCACCAAGCAATATGCAATTATAAAAGATGCCCCATTATTTGTTCAATTAAAGATATACCTCCTATATATTTTGGTTCTTTCTGGATTTTTTGTTTTTTGTCTTTTTGAAACAGGGTTTCTCTGTAGCCCCAGCTTTCCTAGAACTCACTATGTAGCCCAAGCTGGCCTCGAACTCACAAAGATCCTCCTGCCTCTGCCTCCTAAGTGCTGGGATTAAAGGTCTGCACCACCACGCCTGGCTTCCTTCTGGATTTTTACAATATGAAGAAAATTTCTGCAAACATATATATAGACTGAAGTGTTCAGAACATTCAACTAAACTTAAAACACAGAAGAAAAACAGCTGGATTATATGAAATCGAATGTTTAGTTTTTTTAACTATAAAAAGATATAGAAGAGTCCTTTCTAAAGAGACCAGCTATACTAGTTGGCATCCACTGCCAGCTTGTAGTGCTCCAAGTCATTTCCAACATTGGTACTCTCCATCCATCAATGCTTTGGATTTCACCCAGTTTCATACCTGTGTAGTAGCTTCTCATTGTGTTAATTTGCAAATCTATAATGTGCTCATTTCATAAACACACACACACACAGATTGCAAAGTTTTTTCCTAATCACTTGCTTTTAATTTCTGTCTCCTTGAATTTATGTGTCGTAGACTAGTAGTTCAAAATTTGAAGAAGCCCAGTTTGACTTTGAATTTATTTTTTATGCGTCTTTTTGGGGGGCTGTTTCGAGCATGCCAATGTGAAACAAGGAAACTAACATTGTCCTATATCATCTTTTGAATTCAATAGTTTCACATTTTAAGTTCAGTTCTCTCAACATTTTGAGTTAATATAAAAAGGTATAAAGTCCATGTAGACTGATTTCCTTACATGTGATGCCCAGTTATCCATGGTTATATTTTTCCAATTTCTTTATTTTTGATATTTTTCCAAAGATAAACTGATTATATAGATGTGTGTTTTATTATTCTGTATTCTTTTTTATTCGTTTATACTCATATAAGAATTCACTGCCTTGGGGCTGGAGAGATGGCTCAACAGTTAACAACATTGACTGTTCTTACAGAAGACCTGGGTTCAAATCCCAGCACCCACATGGCAGCTAACAACTGTCCATAATTACAGTTCCAGGGGATCCAACATCCTTTTCTGTCCTCCATGGGCATTTCATGACACGGTGCACTTACTTACATGCAGGCATAACACTCATACACATAAAATAAAAATAAAATATTAAAAAAAATCACTTCCTTGTGTTTTTAGGAAATTCCTGTTTAAAGATAAATGATCACTGTTCATAGTCCTGAGTTCTTTGTAGAGTATTCATACACTCATTATAGTCATTTTAATTTACTATGTTTTATTACTAAGCTCTCATTAAAGAGAAGGCAAAAAAATTAAAAATTCTACTTTGTATAATGATACATGCCAGTAGTCTCAGCACACAACATGCTGTGGCAGGAGGATCCCTTAGGCCAGGAAGCCAGAAGCAACATATGTGGTATGTCAAATAGGTAACAAGTAAATAAATAAATACTGTAAAATGACAAACTTGATTATGATTGTTTTTTCAGAATTGCTTGCTTCAAAAGTACACTATTATCTAATAAAGATATCTTTCTTTTGGTTACTCATAATTTCCTTTTTGTATAATAAACACAGCAACTATCACTTTAACATCCTAATATCATTGCACACTGTCTTAATTACTGTCAACTTCAACAAAGTTTTGAAGTTGAGTAGTTCCACCACTCTGATTCTTGTACTTCTTTAATATTGTATTGCTCTTTATGTCCTTTGATGTTGAGCTGAAAGTTCAGAACAAATTTTTTGAGCTTGAGGGCTAACTAAGGATTTTTTGACAAAAGCCAAATTTTACAATGCATATTTTTGCATATATAACATATGTAAGATAACATTTTTAATGCTTTTGATTAATTCATGTAAGTTATAAATAACTACAAAATAATTTGCTGATGTTTTGATGAGAATTTCTCTAATATGCCAGGTTAATTTTGTCAGAACTGCCAAAGAGTTTAAGATGGAAGAGAGCATTTAGCTGGCCTACTATCATTTTTATCTGCTCACTCTTCTGTTCTTAATAGAAATATGTTTAAATCTCTAAATGTAGTACATTTTTCTATTTCCCCTGCATTTCTATTAGGTTTACTCTTACATTTGGACAATGCTGTTAGGTAAGTTTGATCTTGAGGAACTGACAAGTATCATTTTTAATGTTCTTTATTTTTGCACATGAACTTCCTTACTCTAAAATCTTCTTCAGCAGAAGATACTATTGACATGGCTTACTTCGTGTAGCCCGACTATGGCATATCTTTCTTGAGTTCTTTAACTTTATTTATCTAAATATAAGTGTGTGCATCTAAATCTGTATATACCTATTTCTATATATACTACATATATAATATATTACGCAGACACACAGTTTGAGTTTAAACAAGTTGGAAAAGCATTGTCTTTTATTAATGTTGTTGAAGAATTTGCTATTGAACTGGCTATACAGTTGTCTTGTACATTTTATGTTAGTGAACTATATGAATATGTGTTTGCAATATGTGATAGTTCTTTCCCCATGACTGTTGACCTTGAAAAACATAGAGCTTTGATGATTTTACATCCATGAAAAAGAAAAATCAAAAGAGAGTCATTAAGAGAAGAAATGAGGTTCAATAATTTTATGCTCTTTAACTACTAAGCATTATTTTGGAAAAAATCATGCAGTTGAACCAATTTCCATGCATTAAATGGCATAACTGCTGTTTCTGTGGAGAAAAGCTCTATTTGTGTGGCGAATGAACAGCATGGAATTATGTTCAGCATTTCTCCCCAAATGCACTCCAACATTTATGGTCATGTGACTTACTAGAGAGTTACAGAGAACCTAAGTATTCTGGAACCAAAAGGCAAGAAAGTTAACATAACACGTGGAACATCAGTCAGTGTTGAGTGAAGACTCATTGTAGTTCAGTATGCAAAGAAGATGTAGAGAGAGACAACTGACAGATGATAGGACCTCAAAATTTGAGTTCCTAAAATCTGTCTTACACAGAAATTATTCTAGTAATCAGAAAGTAAAATTATTTTCAAATTTAGCAGATTTTTATTTTACTACAATTTTAGAATCATTAATAGTTAAAATGAAGTAATTATTTATTGAATTTAATTGACTAAAATGATGTCTTCAGAGATGTACATAATTTATCAACATTTATTACAGTAAATATTTCCAAAGTAATTAATCTTAGCTGGAAGGAGTAAATAAATAATTTACAA
>NW_008352267.1:10379142-10384182 GCF_000622305.1 Nannospalax galili
TTCATAAATAAAACAGAACTAAAAAGTTTACATAATATTTAATCACTACCAAAACAAATTGCTAAGAATTGGATTTAATATTAAACAAATATATTATATTAAGTACTATAATTGAGGCTCATGAGTTAAGTGATACATTGCTGAAGTTTTATGCTTTTAAGTAACATATTATTTGATATAATGAAATTTTCAAACTCCTATTTATATATTACTGAAAATACTCACAAATCTAAGCTTTCTTAGTCTAATGGGAAATCTTATATTTGGATAACAGTTTTGAGAAGTTTTGTTATTTTAATTATTTAGTGCCTTATTTCATTCTGTCAGTCCTATTTTGAGAGAGTGTTTGCCTTGAGATGCTATTTCAGGAAATTATATTTGGCTTTCAATAAGTGTGTGCATCTATATCCATATAGTCTTAGAGTTTATGTGTTATAAAATGCAAATATTTTCAAGAACTAGTCCTTTTCATTTGGTTCTATATATTTCCTTCACATTAATTGAAAATCTTACAGAATGTGAATGTTTTGGAATAAATCACACAAAAATTTTGTCCTGGGAAACATGGTGCAGTAGAAAATCTGAATAACATACTAATTACTAAAAGAGGTTTTTAATTTTCTAAAATTTTAAACATTACTTTAGTTTTTATTAGTGTGTTTAAATGTATGTATGATGTGCAGGGTGTGATTCATTTGTGGAATTTAAAGGACAACTTGGTGGAGTTGGTTTTCATCTATCTTTTTATTAGTGTTGCGAGGGAGATCACTAGGCTTTCATGGCCTCCTAAACTGGTTCAGTGGCCAACTTTTCTATTTTCCTTTTGAGACTTGTATTTAAAAATGACATACAAGTTGATACATGTTCAATTTTATCTCATTCTTAGAAGATATATGGAATCATTATTTCAAAGTAATTCTCTTCTTTACATCAATTTACATTGTTGCCTGAGTTCTCTTAGGGTCCATTGCCCCTGAAGCAGGTAGACAAACCACATTCCACATCTTTATCTGAATTTTCCATAGTTTATATCCTGGGTAGGGGGAATAGAGTAACGTACAAAGGTGAATGAACAGGCAGCACATCACAAAAGGCGAACACCTGGCAACCCATTCCACTCTATGGCTCAGCAGCCCACTGGTCCAGATCGCTTCCATACCCCACCCACAGTCTCTGCTAGCTTTTTCCCATGCCTCGTGGGCCTGTGGTCTCACCCCAGGTCAGTAAATGCCCCCTCTCAAGTCCACATGGGTGAGAAACCAGGGCCATTTTTTCAGGCAATTCTGTACCAAAATGGCACCAGCACTCCTCCTTTGTTGGCTAACTCTCTGCAGGCAATTGTCTACAGCAGGACCCCCCCTCAGAGGAATAAGTGTCCATAGGGACACAAACATTAGTGAAAATTTAAGTAGATCCATTGAAGCTTCTAATATTCCCCAACTAAATATGTAAAGTTTCTGTATTTCTTGATTTTTATATTTGTATGCTTCACTAACTGGAAGAATTGAAAGGATCTAAAAAACAGATTTATCTAAAGTATCTCTTTTTATGAACGTACTATTTGTCAACCTGAACCTGAAGCTATGTGGTCAGACCAAACAGTGATCCTCAGATTCTGGTCCCTGTGCTAGTTACCTAATGTTCAATACATCACAATAATGTAAGAGAGTGCCCAAACGTTACTTATTGTTTATCACACTAAGTAAGTATTCAAAAGGTCAGGTTCCAGTTTCAGAATTATATAACTGTGAAGACAGTCCTTTCTAAGTCTCCTTGACCCATTAATATATTATTGCACTTTAATTTGTCACAAAGAGATAAAGTTGGGTGTAATGCTGATGAACTGTGTGGAGGTTATGTCTGGTGCTCTTCTAAGTCTGGTGCTCTGTTGTTGCCCTCTGAACCACTGCCTGAGGGAGAAACATCCATGCCACTCTGGGTCACCAGGAACATGAAAATTAATGCTGAAAACAAAGGCAAAGTCAGTACAGCAAGGACACAGCATGTGCCTGTGGCTACTTCTGGGGCCCCAAAACCCTGCTGGGACTAAGAACAGCTCTTGGAATCTTTGGAACAAATACCAACATCTACAGGCTAGAATTCCTCTAAAGAAGTAAGTGGTGCAACCACTAGAAAAACTGAAAAAGTCTACCAATAATCCTTAGAATAGTGCCCATGTATGCCCAAGCCAATATGAGAGCTAGCACTCACATGTAGACTTGACGTTATTTAGGAAGAAACACTTTCATCTGAAATTGTTCTGGTTGATACCACCTCATTGAGCTCAATGGAAATATTTAAATATAACCCACAGAAGAATAGCTGCATCAGGCATTTTCTAATCTAATTCTTTAGTTTTTTTTTCAGCATATATTATGATACCAATTTCTTTTAGACTAGGAGTTATATAGGAGTTAACCAAGAAAAACCAGAGCTGCATCTTGGTAATTGTATTTGCTGATAGTCAGATGCCCCTTTGTATACAACCAACATGGAGCCTGTAGTTTGAGCTTTCTCACTGTATCAGAAACTATTGCACTAGGGCATATTCCCAATTGCCACACTTGTATAATAATGAAAGGTCTGAAATCATCATAAAATCCTGATTTTATTTAAAGTTACATTGTGTTTTTGAGAGCACCTTCCTTTTCATGTAGTTTTTTATAGGACAGTGGGAAGAAATAACTAAAATGGTGCTCAGGTCTGATAGGAGTTTGAAAGACAAAAAGGTAACTTATGTCATAATATGCCACCACCTCTAAATATTCGTTAAAACTTTAAAATTCACTTTTAGGGATGGCCAATTGAAATATTTTGGGGGGATTGCCTTTTGTTAAGTAAACTCCTGCTTAAAATGTCTGTCTCTGGACTGAAGTCTTTTCTTCTAGAAGACAAGACCCAAGATACATTTGTAGCAATAGTTCAGAATAATGACTTTCATTATGACATTTTATACATGTATATGATATAATTTAATGATATTCTCACCTTCCCTAACAATTCTTGCAGGGAGTAATATGGAAGCAAAAGATGGAGCTTATTCAATATCACTTTTCAGTGAATATTTAAAAGATGTCTCTTATTTTTCTGAGACACCTTGGGAAACATCAGTCATTCAAACCCAAATGGCTTCTGGGTCAGAAAATCACTGGAAACATGAGAACCATCCTAATTTCCTGCCTATTTCAGGTGCAAATGAAATTGAGATCGATTCAGGAGATCCTGTAATAAAAGACTATTTCCATTATTGATCAACTCATTAGAGTAAGTGTGTGCCCATGAAGGTGCTCATATGTATTCACTGCCATGACTACTTTCTAAAGCATAAAGAAAAGTGCCCTTCTGAAATGGGTGAGTTTGTTTTTGAGTGGAGTCCATTCCTGCCACCATTACCAGTACCAAGAACTGGGGACTAGCAAGTGAGAGGCCATAGGAGAGAGGCAACAATTATTATGTTGCTAAATGAACAAAATATTAAACTGACTCATAAAAACATTATACGTATAGATTAATGCATCACTCAACTCTCTTCAGAGAAGCTTTTTCTTGAAGCAGATGGTAATTAACATAGATACCCTCAGCTGGTCAAAGTGCTGAAAATAAGAGACTTGGGAATGCTGAATTCTAATTAGGACATCTGTACTATATCCCTCCCCTAAAAGCTCAGGGAACGTCACAGAAGGGGAAGTGTAAAAATTGTAAGAACCCAAAGTGGTGGATGATGACAAAGAAATTATGTTTTCTGGACACAAAAGAGAAGCTTTACATATCACCATACACCAGGTTTGACACCATGCATAAGACCTGTTTAAAGCAGTGTTTAGTTAAGAATGTAGTCTCGGTGAAACATAGTTTTATGACGTATGTGAAATCAGGAACAACCACCCTTAATAGAGTATACTAAGATCAGCACAGTAGGACAGGTGAAAACTGTGCCAACTCAAGGCAGCAACAAAAGTGTAACGTACATAAGTATGATTTGTGTAGTATGTGTGCAAAGATAAAAATAAACAGTACCACGTGCAAATAAACGCACACATTCATGTCATACTATAGGTAATTTACTTTTCAATAATAGTCACAGCACATTCCATTTTTCCTAGAGTAAAAAAGAAGTAACACTGTTACATTTTAGTGAATATGATATTGCATATAAGACCTTAGACTCATGCCAGGCATGATGGCTCAAGCCTTTAATGCCAACACTCAGAGGGCAGAGGCAGATAATTCTCTGTGAGACGGAGGCCAATCTGTTCTGTATAGTGAGTTCCAGACAGTCTGGGCCTAAGGAGATCCTGTCAAAAATAAAGAAAAAACAAACAAACAAACAAAAAACCACAAAGAAAATTATTAGATTCTTCTGACAATTATTTTTAAAACATCTATCAATTGAATTATTTTTGCATTCAAAAAAATGAAAATATTGCAGGACAGTCACTTCAGCCTGCTCAAAACCATCATTTCAAAAGAAGAAATCATTTCAATTACTAAAGTAATAAGTAAGTGAAGGGAATAATAGTGAAAATACAGTGGCAAACTATTGATATATTTCTTTTTTCATAGCAAAATTCTATAATTCAATGTGTATAAATTTTTATTTATTTTTTAGGTTTTTAAAATTTATTTGGGGGGAGGTTGTTGGTTTGGTTCGATAGGGTTTCCATAGTCCCAGCTCACCTGGAAGCCGCTATGTGGACCAGTTTTGCCTCCATTTCTTGGATATCTTCCTGCCTTTGTCTACAGAGGGCTAGAATTAAAGTTGGATGCCGTGATGCCTAGCTATTACTTGTTTTTAATTCTGTTTTCACTCATTTGTATTTCAAAAATAATCCTGAATTTCATGATATCCATTATTCTACAAAATAAATTTCATAATTTTCTTATATTGTGGCATAATGAAGAAGCATATTTTAAAATACAATCAACTTAAATTATCTATTAAGATGTCTAATCAAATTCGGTTACAGCAATATTTTGATTTTTGTTTAAAACATCTTGTGGCTCTTAATTTGAAAATACCTGAATTAATTTAGTTAGCCT
>NW_008352267.1:10384250-10417523 GCF_000622305.1 Nannospalax galili
CAAACACTGAGTTTGATAAAAAATCTGAGATAGTGGTAGAATGACTTTTAACTTACTGTGTTTCAAAATTTAGACCATCCTTCTTCCATATTACATAAAAAAATAATGAAAAAGGAAGAAATTGAAATATTTTTAAAAATTTACATTTCTCTCCATAAATTTACTTTCTATAAGTATATCTTAGCACAATAAGGTTCTCCTACTCATCAGTACTAAAGGGTAAACAAAGAACTATTGAATATAATAGTTATTTTATTTATTAAATTAAAATAAAAAATCAATAGTCCTCATCAATCATTGGTATATGGATTATTTCACACACAATGTAAAAATGAAAAGGTACAACACTTTACTGAAAGAAGCAGAGCCTTGAAATCCCTACTTTTAGAAATTTATCTCCCCCAAACAGAAGAGTGACTTCTAATATATTTTTTATTAACAATGAAACATCAGAACTTATATTTACACTTATCTCATAAAATATTCTAAAAATTTACCAAAAATATATGAGTCATACCTAATCTTACTTATGACACATAGAATTGAGTGAGAAAAATCCCCCAGAAGAAACAAAAAGGATCAAACACACACATACACACACACACACACACACACACACACACACAACATGAAGGTTATTTTGAAATAAATAATACTTTTTTTTTTGGTCTTTTTGAGACAGTTTCCCTATAGTCCCTACTGACCTGGAACTCACTATAGAGACCAGGCTGACCTTGAACTCAGAGAGGCAACTGCCTCTGCCTACAGAGTGCTGGGTTCAAGGGTGTGTGCCACCATACCCACTGCATAAATTGATAATTTAGATAAACATCGCAACATTTATCTCCTTGAAACACATCATGAGTTGTAAAATATAACCCATAAATTTGTGACGTTGTGAAGTTAGTGACAAACCAAAAGACATTTCCATGATATACATCCAGATGTCTCCAAAGCAATATGGCCTAATGCCATTGCTTTTTCTTGTCCATGCTAAGTAAATGGCAAAACCCTATTGTTACAGACAAAATAAACGTTGACTGTAAAAAACAGAAAAACCAAGCTGTAAAATATGTGAAAACTTCTTCCCTGCTGGCTAGATTTTGTAATGCCTGAATGCATATGCAGGATGCTGGGAAGAAATGCTTTCAGTGGTGTTACTCAATGATGAACAATGAATGCTACAAGACAAAACTGCCAAATAAGACAGGCGACAGGCCCACTGACACAATACTTGAATGAAGGCTATGGGGGCTATATGGGGGCTCCCAACAGCATTTTGATTGGAGTTGAAATCTGTTTCATAGGAACGAATTAATACCTGGTTGGGTAAACCTGGTCAAAGGCACATCACTTGGAATTCATACATCTAAAGGGGAACTTCTGGTTGATTTGCTGTGTGGACATGTCAAACGGCCTTCTAAATGTTTTTGTTTATACCAATGGTTTAGTGCATCTCTCAAAGTTTGCCAGATAAGCTGTTTTACACATGGGGAAATAACTAATCCAGAGGCTCATAACTGGTCGAAGTGCTAAAAATAATTGAATTTCTAGTATTCAAGCACCAAATGGGGCAACTATATCAGCACTCCTTAGAAAGGCTCAAGAAGCATAATGGAATAGGGGGTATAAAGAATGTGAAAGATCACAACAGCTGTAGCTACATGTACCACAGTTACCCTACAGCCTAACAAAATCAGCCAAGTTCAGTAGCATACTAATTAGTTTCAGAAGTTTGTAAAAGCAGGAAGAAGGTTAATAGAAATAGTGTTGAGATGGAAGAGGGGTCTGCTATGATCAAAATACATGGTCTTGAATGCTCAGAGATACAATAAAACATTAATAAATAATTTTTAACTTTTTAATTGTCATTTTATGTGTGTAAGTGTTTGCCTGCATGTAAGTGCATCCATGTCTGCAGAGGTCAGAAGAGGGAGTTAGATCCATTACAGCTGAAGTTATAGATGGTTGTTATCTGCCATGTGGGTGCTGGGAATTGAACTCTGGTCCTCTGCAACAGCAGTCAGCACTGTTTTCTGCTGAGCCATTTATCTAGTTCTATGAAATAAAAATAAAAATTTTAAAAAGAATAAATGAAATTAGGAGGGGGCATGTTGGGTTTGCCTGCAGAGAAAGTAGGGGTCATAATTGAGGGTTTGTAAGATCAAGATATATTTTATACATGTATGAAATTATAAAAGAATAAGTGTTCTAGAAAAATGACATACATGCAGTTGAAACTCAAATTGAAAAATGGTCAAACACTGTCAGGACTGGAGATGGCCCAGCAGTTTAAGACCACTGGTTGTAGTGGCTGGAGAGAGAAGGCTCAGTGGTTAAGAGCACTGACCGCTCTTGCAGAAGTCCAAGGTTCAATTCCCTGCACCCACATGGCAGCTAACAACTGGCCATAGGTCCAGTTCCAGGGGATCCAATACCTTCTTTTGACCTCCATGGGAATGGTATAACATGGATGAACTTAAATGCATGCAGGTAATGTATTCATACACATAATATAAAAATAATAAATAAAAACAAAAAATAAAAAAAACTATCTAGTATTGTGAAGAATGTAGAAAAAAATTCTCATGCATTAAGGTGAGCATACAAAAGTGGCAAGGCCACTATGGAGATGAGGTTAAAAGAAGCTAATATCACACAAATTACCAAGTACTTTCTATCTATACAAGGTAAATATTTGTGTGTATGTTGAAATATGCAAGCTGGCCCCCAATTAAAAACAATAAAAATGTCTATCCAGTAATGAACAAATATTTTAATGTGTTATATGTTCAAAACTATGTAATATTCAATAATTAAAAGTAATGAACAACAAATGAAAATGGGTAGATAATACCTCATATTATTCGATGAATACCTCATATTGTTTTATGTCATTTAAAAATTATAAAAAGTAATAATGAGGCAAAAAGTCACCAAATTCCGGAATCTACAGTAGAAGAGTGAATTAACTATAAAAACGGTGTTAACTAAAATGAGAAGGAAATCTTCTAAGCCTACACTGTATTGATGATCACCTAAATATTCAAATTCACTGAAAAATTTTAACTATAGTGTTATGTGGTTATGTGGGAAAATGTTTATGCTATATAAATTACATTTAAAGACAGCTTTCGAAGAAGTGAGAATATAATATTTTTATAAATTAATTCACTATGCCTTTTGTAAGAATCAAAAACTTAGAAATTACAAATGAATTGTAGGAGCAGGATTTTGGAGTATATGATGAAGTTAGTAGTAAAGTAATTGAAAAATGATTCTAATATACAGTATTTATCAACCACAATACACTATTTTTAAATAACTACAGTGAAATTGTACACAGTTGTTTACACCTAAAGAATTAAAATATCTCATTTATATATTTATAATTGACCAAAAATAGCCCATTCTCTGCAACTGCCATTCTTTTTTCTCTTATTTTCTATTGGATTTTTTAAAATTGTTTATTGAATAATCACATACTTAGAAGAAGCATTTCATTACAACAGCATTGACATATTCAATAACAATTTCCAGAGGTAAGATATATCTGTTTCAAAATTGACTGTAAATTTTTAGGTTCACAGTTGAATTAATACAGTTATACAATATTGAACTCTGTATAAAGCCCATAAGGCCATCTGTTTCAAAATTGGTGGTAAACTTTTAGGTTGAATTATTACAGATATACAATATTGTACTCAGTATAAACCCTATAAGACATAAGTTTTAACCTTTAAAAAAGATCTCCATTTCATTATTAAAATACACAGTTTCATACAGAAAAATTCATTTTTTAATGCAATTGACATTAAGGTGTTTGCACATGCGTTTCTAATCTCTATATATCTGATTATTACTAGTCAGTCGGTTACTTCCTGAGCTCCTTGGCATTTGAGCAAGGATATAAAGTCATCAGGTAGATTTTAATGATAATGCTTTTCACATCTACTAATTACTTAGGAGAAAATTTTTATGCTTTGAAGATATTTTTAATCATGTTTTTAATTTTTAATAACTACATGATTAGAAGAAGCATAATACAGTTATACAATATTGAACTCAGTATAAGCCCTGTAAGACATAAAAGTGAATGAGTTTTAACCTTTACAAAAGATCTCCATTTCCTTTTAGAATATATTGTTCCTTGCAGAAAGACTCATTGTTTTTGCTACTAACACTGAGATGTTGGCATATGCATCTCTAATCTGTATACATCTTATTATTACTAGTCATAATTGGTTGCACTTGGATACTTGGCGCCTGTGTATGTCTATAAAGTCATCGGGAAGATTTCAATGGTAATGTTTATCATGTCTACAAATTGTCATAAATTTCCATGCTTCCTCCTCAAATATAATACATTTTTTTTAAATTTGTTGATTTTGTGTGTGTGTATGTGCGCGTGCACGTGCATATGCATCATACAGAACATCCCCATCCATCTTATTGAACTATACACCCATTTCCCAGATGGCACCTCCCATAGCCTCCTTCCCCCAACTAGAGCCCTTATACTCTGATATCCCTGCTACTGTCTGCTGTGTTGTCAGCACCCCCAGCCATTCCCCACTACTTGCCCTTCTGGTGAAAATAGTCAGCCAATCTAGAGGTCTTTGTTTTAGGAGGGTGAGCTGTTCCTAATCTAGCAGCAATCAGTTGTCAATATTCCTTTAGATAAGATTGGGTCTGCTGTTCATTTTCCCAGTTCTATGCTGGGTTACTGTCTGGGAGTCCCTTTGGGCACCCTGGCCAACAACTCAAAAGAAAGTATCTCCCATCTGGCATTGGTGCTTGTTATGTAGCCTTTAGCTACGCATATGGACTCTTAAGAAATTATATTGGCCCCTTTACTCTTTGGTTATACTTTCCTTTTGGGTATTTAAGGCCATAAAGTTAGCCCAGATTTAAACCAATTTATTTTTACTCTTAAGCTCATTTAAGGATCTGTTCCTCAGGGGTCACATGGGCTTGGGAGGAACCCCTGGCTCCTTTCTTTTACCAGTTCCGCCTATGTGAAGATAAGTCAAAGCTCCTGTTCAACCATGGTTGGCTTCGCTTGGAAGCATGGAGGAAATGATTTCTCTGTGTTGACCTTCCTCTTTGTAGACTGGACACTGGTTCAGGTCCATCTGGTGGGGTCTCCTCGGCCTTCTGGATCAAGAGGACAGGCGACCCACCACAATTAAAAGACATTTTGAGACATGCTCATAGTCCCCTGGAACTAGTTGACCTACGAAGTCAAGGAGCAAAAACTGTACTTTATGTCCCTCTGATCAAATTATTAAAGGCCTCAAAGTATGTCTGTTAAACATCCAAGAAGGTTAGTTCCATCAATCTGGTACTTTAAATTACTGTGTGTCATATAGATAAATCTATTGGATTTTTTAAAATGTTAAAAGTCCCAAAAATCCTAGGCTAGCATCAATTTGCTATTTATCCAAGATTGACCTTGAAGTGATATTCCTTCCTCTATTTACTTAGTGCTTAAATTATACCCACACTCCAACTCATCCAGTTTATGTGGCACTGGGAATTGAACCCAGGACATTGTGCATCATAGGCAAGCAGTCTACCAGTTGAATTACTTTCCCTTGCTAATTTTAATACTTATTCTAGCTTATACAGATACAATGGCACTAATTCCCTGAAATTAGACAAGTTTTACTCATTCCAAGAGCAACTATCATCTCAGGTCATTTTTACTCACATCTAATAAACACAGAAATAATATCAATAATAAAATTATTCTGAAACTAATCCAAGATTTTTCCATCTATTCTGAATTACAGATTTTCCCATCAATGTTTGTGTTTATGTGCTGCTGATTGCCCTTATCTTATTTCATCAAATTCTGTGGATGATCATGACAACATTACTTTAGGTCCAAAGTTAGATATATGCACATGTATATTCCAAAAATATTTTCCTCCATGTCAGAGATGTGGGTTTGTTAATCTAATTTAGGATTCAATCAAGATGCTGTCTGTTTGCTACAAGGAGGACTGTTAAACACTGCACCAAAACAAATGGTCTGATGAATATGGGTCTATAGCTATACAAAAATAGATTAATCTCTTAAAGACAGCATAAAGGTAGAATTTTCAAGCAAAGGAAGGTAGAATGGGCTAGTGAAATAGAGTATGGGAAACTGAAGAAAACTGTATCTCTGGAACTGCATGTACAACTACCAGGCATCTGGCCTTGTCAGAGACTCTCCTTTTCATAAGAAAATGTTAGCCTCCCTTGGAAGAGCACTTGGGAATTTTTCAGTTTTGTTTAACTCCTGAGTCCTAGTAGCATCCTTTCTTCCTCTAGAAGGGAAAGTTTCAATTATGAAGAAATTTCTATACAACATTGCATTGGTTTCTCTTGCTCTGGAATTCTTCCTGCCCTATGTGTCATATCAAGAGTTACATAGTCAGAGGTTCTTGTGTTACTGAGTCTCTGTAATACATTTCCTTTTGTGAAAATTTCTTTACATGCAAAGTGTCCTGCCCTAATCAATTGAGGCTGTTAGCAATAATGATTGAGAGATCTTACTCAATGGTATAAACACAAATATTTAGAAGGTAGTCTGACAAGGACATCACATCCATTTAATAAAGCAATAAAGTCATGGGCTTCCACTGGGACTTATTAACTCTCTAGCCCTAGGCATCTGCCATGCTTATAAAACGAGATGTGAGTTTCCTCCTGTGGAATGGCGCTTAAATCCAATTGGAAAGCATTTGATTATACACCTAACATTTCTGGCAATATTGGACCAGTGAGACAACATGCCTTGCATGTTGGTACTCTAGCACACAGGGGCCATAGCCAAGCATGACTTTTGAAAACAATTTTTCAGCAGCAGCCTATATAGATAGCAGCTTCTAGCACTATGAAATCTAGCCACTATCGAAGAAGCTGCCAATTCGATTCCAGCATGCTTTCTTCATTTCCTGCAGCCCAAACATATGGTTGTCAGTAATAGCAAATCATCATTTACTTCTGTGGAGCCAACAAGTATATCATAGCCTTTAAGTTTTGGATCCTTGTGAGTCTCCCTGGCCAATGACTTCTAGGAAAATACTTGTCCCCTAAGACAGAGATCTTTTGCCAAATAACTGTTTGGCTCTTGTGAGTATACTTTCCCATTCATACAGGATACCATTATTTAAACTCCCTAAATGTTGTCAGTTGTATTCAGCAGGAAAGATTTCACCAATTCTATCAAGTGTTTCAGAAAAATGCAAAGTTAGTACTCAGCTGGGCATTGATATCAGAAAATTAAAAGCAAAACCCCCATACAAGAATGATATACAAATACATAAAGCATTCCATATTTTTCTTTCTTTCTTGGCTTTAATTTTATACACACACACACACACACACACACACACACACACACACATATATATATATATATATATATATATAGAGAGAGAGAGAGAGAGAGAGAGAGAGAAATCTTAACCAAATTTAGACCCTTTCCGCCATTGGCATTTGCATATGCCCATAGCACCCCCCAACAAGACTTCATGTATTCTCTCATATATGTTAAGTCTTATCCAATTAAGTGTGACCATCCATTGGAGCCACCTTCATGGTCGTGGCCACTCACTCTCACTGCCGCCAAATCCCAGACCCTAGGACTGGTGAGGAGGCTGTATCAGCAAAGCCGCATTCAGACACAGGAGACCAGGTTCAGAGACGCAGATCTACTTTATTGAAGAAACAGCAAGCTTATATAGGGCTCTTAAGTTATTCAGGAGAGAATGCAATGATCAGCTCATACATGAGCAGACAGCTTAGGTTTCAGTTTACATTTTCATTTTACTGATCAAGACAAAAATTCCTGTAAATCATGTGATCAGCCTGTGAGGGAGGGGTGGTTGATTTCCTGGGGGTTGGGGGCCATCTTGTGTCCTAAAAGGCTGTTTATCAATGTAAATTAACAAACGTCAACATCTTCCCCTTTTTGTTTAAAAAATGGGCTACTCTGATATCCAAACTGGGGGTCCAAACTGGGGCTGTGGCAAGACTGGTATGATGTGAAGGAAGAGGTCTAATGGATGAAGCATTCTGGGGCAATGGCTATACCATCTTGGAGTCTGCTCACAAGGCCTGAATGGACAAGCCTGTTGGCATCGTCTCATCTGAGCCAGGGCCTTCAAATGTATTTTCAGTCCAGGACTCTCTCAGATCAACATTCATATTGTCTGAGCCAAGGTAGTCCCCAGAAAGGCTCCCAGCAGGACAAACAAAGTTGTTTTATGCTTGTTGTATGGCTGCAGCCATGATTTTTATCTTTTTTAAACCTGGGTATGGGCAGGACTGGGGTAGGGGGTAAAAAGCTAGACAGTGCCATCATAAGTTGAATTGTAGCAAGCTAGTATCTAATAAAGTTAAGTAAGGCTCTTAAAAGAATTGTGCCACAGGTTAAGGCCAGAAGGAGCAAAGCCAGGGGCCTGATTAAGGCAGAGAGGAGTGTTGTGAGCCAGGGAGAAGACTGGAATATTGACTCATACCAGTTTTGGTTCTTTACCCTGGTCTGTTCTCTATCTAAGATCCTTTGGTGAACTAAGCTCAAGGAGTTCCTTATGACACCAGAATGATTAACGTAGAGACAGCACTGTTCTCCTAGAGCAACACATAATCCTCCCTGATGAAGGAACAAGAGGTCCAGGCCCCTCCTATTTTGTAAGGTGACCTCAGCAAGGGAGGACAGGAAACTCTCATGATGTTTTATAGCAGTTTGTAATTTTTTAAGTCCGAATCAATAGCCATACTAAGGGCATTATAATTTTTGCTGTGTAGGATCAGTGTTGACATTCCTAACCCTAGGGTGCTGGCAATACTGATCCCCAAAAGAGTGGTGCCAGCAATCACCAGGGCAGCTGCTCTCTTATGGCATGAATGTTCTAAAGGGGAACACTTAAGGTCCATCTCGCCCCTGAATAAAGGTGGACTCTTGGGGTTAGCTGCACTAGTAGGCACCATGAGAGGCCAGAATGATTGAGAGTGGTTAAGTGGATACAAGGAGTGGGCCCAAAAGAACAGGCCCACCAGGCATCAGGAGGAGCTCATAAGTAAGATTCATTAGAGGGGAGGTAGGCAGTCTGGTTACAGAGATGCTGGTTTCGGGGCTTGCAGCATAGGGCTGTCTTTCCCATGGGTTGGGTTTCTGGTTTTGTCACCATCTCTGAGGTTGATATCTCTGGAGTCAGCTGCATCACAGGCAACTCTGATGGGCCAGGATCCAGATTGGGCTGGAGCATTATCTGGAAAGACACAAGCATAGCCTTGCCCTTGTGTTAGCAATAGGTGTGGGCCCTTCCATTCTCCTGTGAGGGGGTCATTCCATCTCACCATGGGGGTGGGAGTGGGTTGTGCGAATGCCCCTCAATGCTTTATTGTTGGTGGGAGGCCATTGGAGTTAAATTTTTAAAAACTGAGGGTAAATAAATTTTGTTGTATAACAAAATTGGGATCCTTATAGTGGGCACTTTTGTCAGTCAGGTCTCTCCCCTTTAGGTCCCCTCCAGAGGGCTGGGCATGACCAGCTTGCAGCCTGGCTCCTGGGGCCACTGTGGTTATGGGGTTGTGGCCCACAAAGGACAAGGTGAAGAGACCTGGTGGTGATGCTTGAGTGTGGCCAGATGCAGCTGAGCAGTGGCCACAGTGGCTGGGACCTGCACTCCTGAATGGACAGCAAGACTGGGGCAGGTGCCTCTGAGGAGCTGCTAAGGATCCCGGGAGGCAGAGGCCAGAACTCCCCATCTCCGTTGTCCGTGTCCACACCCAGGACACTGGGAAGATGCGGTCCAGAGTCCGTGGCCTGCCACCCCAGTGCTGTGGATGGCTCAGCCAGCAGGTGGTGGTGGGGAGGCCTCCTCCTGGCTGCTGGATGGGCACAGCTGGCTGCTGTGTTATGGCTTCCTCTACCTGGTGCTCTATGTGCAGGTGTCCCAGTACAAGCCCTGCGGGAGCAGAGAAGCTCCTGCTTTTCAGGCTGCTGTGTCAACTCCCCCTGCCTGTGTGACCCGGGCTGCGTGGGGGACCAGTGCCAGCACCACCAGGGCAGGTTCAAGTTAACAAAATCTTCTGGATATTGAACAGATGGTCCAATTATCTATAAATATAAAATTAAATGTACATGGCTAATTGAAGGCTATCCAAATGCAGTGTTAAGGTTAAAATTTAATCATTTTGCTACAGAATGTAGCTGGAATCGTGTGTATGTTTGTGATGGATATTCCATATATGCACCTTTAATAGCTGTACTTACTGGTTTGATTGTCCCTGAAGTAAGGGGAAATGAAACTGTGCCTGAAGTTGTTACAACATCTGGCTATGCATTATTACACTTTTTCAGTGATGCTGCATATAATCTAATAGATTTTAACATTTTTTTATTTAATCAATTCTTGTCCTAACAATTGCTCTGGTCATGGAAAGTGTACAACTAGTGTCTCTGTTGCAAATCAAGTGTACTGTGACTGTGATAAATACTGGAAGGGGGAAGTATGTGATATTCCTTACTGTAAAGCCAATTGTAGCAGTCCAGATCATGGCTACTCTGACCTGACAGGAGAAAAACTGTATACCAGCAATGATAGTTGGCAAGGTCCTGATTGCTCTTCAACTGAGTCTTACTGAATTTTGCCCAATGTTAAGCCCTTTAGTCCTTTTTTAGGTCATGCTTCAGATAAAGCAGTTTTACATGGGAAGTTTATGTTGGTGATTGGTGGATACCCTACTAGAGCAACAAACCCTATATTTTGAACATTGGTGCGTTTATTGCACTCTGTTGTTGTTTACACTCATCTTGATAAGCAGCCTTCCATAAGAAGAAGTCACCTCCCTGCAAACAGGTGCAGGCAATATGCTGCCAATCATAGGGGGTATTGGCAGCATGGCTGACTATATCTAAAAGTTGACTGAACCAGGGGGAATGGATATCATCCTCAAGTGCCACCTTGCACAGTTTTTTTTTTTTTTTGAGGTATCATGGAAATATGAATTCCAGACATTTGGGTTTTGTTGGCCTTGAGCAATCATAACAGGGAAGAACTGTGGGGTGTTGTCCTCTGAACCAGACAGAAAAGAGGGTAGGGTAAGGGGCTTCCAGTCTTCCTCTCCCAGAAAGGGGTAAAGGGGAGGGGCTCCCCCACTGCTGGCATGGGATGGAGGCAGATGGCTAATGCCTTGTAACAGCAAAGCAGAGGGTGGTGGACTTCTTGCTTTTTATTAAGGGAGCCCTCAGACCCTAGTCTCTCATCTTCTGATTCCTCAGCAGTAGACATTGCCTTTTTGTCAGAGCAAGGCTCTCCTAATTTTACTTTGACTGGGTGCACTTGGGGCGAGCCACCCGCAGAGTCCTGCTGTTGAATTTGTTTATCTATCTCCTTTAAAATAAGGTCATCTTGTTCAGGGGTATCAGGGGAACTCCCCTCAGAGAGGCCAGAATGGCATTTACAATGGGGTAGAATGACCCAGATTGTTAGCACCCCTCCTTGACCTCTTTCTTTCTAGCTAAGAATAACACAGGAGCCCATTGTTCAGGATCCTAGCATCAATACTCCACAAACCAAGGGGCAAGAGCTAAAACTTCATCTAGCACTTTGGCTACATTCCTTTCTGTTACCTTAATTCACCTGCTCCTAAGTAGAGAAACCAATGCTGCAGCGCAGGGCCTCATGGCAGTTGGATGACTATTCCCCATACTGGAGGTCACTCACCCTGCAAGACCTACCCAGAGGGACTCAGGAGCTGTTTAAGGAGATGATCGGCTGAGTGACATGCCAAACCAGAGACTGAGTCTATGAGGGCCCCACGTTTGGGCGCCAGCTGGGGCCATCCATTCAGACCACCTCCATGGTCGTGGCTGCTCAGTCCCACTGCCACCTGATTCCAGAACCCAAGGCTGGTGAGGATGCTGTGTCAGTGAAGCTGCATTCAGACACAAGAGACTAGGTTCAGAGACACAGATCTACTTTTTTGAAGAAATAGCTTATATAGGGCTCTAAACTCATTCAGGAGAGAGTACAATGGTCAGGTCATACATGAGCAGAGAGCTTAGGTTTCATTTTACAGTTTTGTTTTACTGATCGGGAATAGAAGTCCTGTAAAACATGTGATCAGCCCTGTGAGGGAGAGTGGTTAATTCCCTGGGGGTTGGGGGCCATGTTGTGTTCTAAAAGGCTATTTATCAAAGTAAACTAACATACTCCAACAAGAATTTAAACTTAGATGTCTCACCTTGCAAGTTCCTTCACTGGCGTCTAGTCAGCCTATTCCCTTGAAAATCTCTCCTTCATCCAGCAGTAATCAGTTGCCAGTAGCTTTTCCAAGAAGATTGATGCTTGCTGCTCATTTCCCTCATTCTGTGCCAGGATTTTGTCTGATTGAGTCAGGATGGATCTTGTGCATGCTGTTATTGTTGCAAAGTCATATGAGCAAGTTCTCAGTGGCCTTAAGTCTTTGTTTCCTTATATTTGTGCACCAACCATGGATCTTTTTCTGCCCCCCTCTTCAGCAATGTTCCCTGGGATATTTACTCTGCAGTCTCTTGTTTTCAACAACCTATTGAGTTGTCCCCATCTGTGTGCATGGCACTCTGTTTTATGAAGTAGCTTCACTGGTACGAGTTGAGTGATGTATTCATATTCTCTCTACACCCCTGTTCTGCTAGGTTCCATGAGCCTTAGGTGTAGAATTTCCACTACAGATGTGTCACTTAGGGCTGGGCATTTCTCAGAAATATATTATCTATGTGGGGCCAGTTGTAAAACTGTAATTACAGGCTTTCAATGCATACTTTTCAAAGAAAATTATGGTGAGGAAAATTGGGACACAGAATTTGAAGAACAATTATAAACATGATCAAAGGACTATATTTGAAAATTGCCTTGTTCTGACTTTTTCTAGTTCCCTGTCTAGAACTTGTAATGTTAATTACTGTTGCCTTTACTTCTCCTTCACATCTCCTATTCATGATTCAAGGACTTTCTTTTGCCCTTAGAGACAAGAGTTATGCAATTTTGGAGTCTTTTAGATAGACTCACTGAAGGGGTACTCCAATTGCCTCACTCTGGATCCCTGTTCAGCATGGAAGAAGCCAGAGGGGTCTGCAACCCTATTCACTATTGGCAATTTGGGTAACCCCTTCAGAGGATGGCATGATAAGAATTAGAAGTAGGAATTGGTTAGGTAGTTAGGGTAAAAAGACCCCAAAGAAATGTAGCCAGTTTCTTGGCTAAAAGTCAAAATGTCCTTGGGCCTGTTAGTAGCAAACTTTTCCAAAGGCCAAAATGTCAAAAATATTTTCAAGCTTGTATCTAATCCTTAAAAGATTATAGGATTATCTCTTCAGAGGGGGAATGTTGGAGGGGAGAGAGTGGGCATGGATTTGATGAAAACACCTTACACACATGTATAAAATTCTCAATAAAGTTTTGGTAAAAAAAAAAAAAAATCCAAACAGATCACAAACACCAGAATGAAATTTAAAGAAAACAGAACTATAACTGAAGACTATAAAAATGTCTGAATAAAATTGCAAAAATGAAAAGGATGTTAATGCAATAAAGAAATATAATTACCAAAAAAAAATGCACAAGCTGAAATGAATCTAGAACTCAAAGATTCAAAGACTCAGTTAGAAAATTCAAGAGAAAGACTTGTCAGAAGAGTGGAATAAAAAAATCAGAATATGATGACTTGAGGATAAAGTGGAGGATATACACCAATCAATTAAGAAAATGCTAAATTGCTAAAAAGAAAATACATGAATGAAATATGCATACATTTTGGAAAATGATGAAAAGACAAAATATGCTAATTAATATGCTTTTAACTAAAAGCATAGAACAAGAAGAATAATCTAAGGACAATAGAACAGCTCAAAGAAGTGAGCTTCCCCAAATTATGGAAAGATATAGCTATAGTTATATGAGGACACAGAACGCTAAATAGACAGGATAAGGAAAGAAACTCCACAGGAAACAGTTTATAGCTAACCATTAACTATATAGAAAAAGACAGGGCATTGAAATTTTCAAGAAATTACTCACAAGACTTATATAAATAAAATCCAGTGGAAGAAGATCTGACATCTGAATGGAAACTTTAAAAGCCAGCATGATCAGGCATGGTGGCATAGACCTTTAATGCCAACCCTTACTCAGCCTCATCTGCAGTGAGTTCCAGGTAAGCTGGGGCTAGATCTAAAGACCCTGTCTCTAAAGCAACAGCAAAAACAACAACAACAAATTCCTGAAATAATAGCCCAGAACTGTTGCAGGTTCTCCTCAGGCCAGCTGTGAAGACCCTAACCTGGATCAGGTCCCCTGCTGATTGGGGGGGGTGGTGTAAAAGGCACAGAGTCATGACACACAGACCCTGGGAATCAGGTATAAGCAAGCACTAGGCCAGGTGCTGCAGACTAGTTTAATGCAGGAGGAGGCACATCTTATATTTCCCTTTTCTCCTCCTCCAAGTCCCTTTAGTCAGCATATCGTATTCTGATTGGTCTGCGCCACACAGTCTGTCTGCAGTCACTGGGCTCCCTAGCAGGGTACGGAGGCGTGGGCTCCTTTTGGCTGGCTATTTGCAGACCAAGAGGTGAAATGAATTCTTGCTGAATCCCAGGGCTCTGGGTCCGTGCCATCTTTGGAGGCCTCCTGCTATATTTCCACCCTTTTTCTTTAAAAATGACTGTCCAGTGAGAGCCTGTAGGCAGCTCCGCCTCAGGATGACCCCAGGATCATGGACTGTGCCCCTCTTAGGTTGTCCTATTCAGGCATAAACCTTACCCGTCAGTGGAGCATGGATATACACGTCCATGTCCTGGCTTAGGTTGATTCAGCTCAACAGGATCTTACCCGTCATTGGCTACCAGCCCTTTAAGGGGTGTCATCCCAGGGATCAGTCGAGGTGGGAAATTATCTGTAGGAGGCCACGTACATTTGTGCAAACCAAGTCTGTTGGGCTGCATAGGGCGGGCTGAAATCTTCTTTGTGTATTGCTCTGAGGGCCTGATACACCAAGTGATTGAATTTTTTCTGACTGCAGGAATGAAGAACAAGGCATTTAAGAAGTAGAAAGAGAAGAATAATTATGCCTATCAGGAGTAGGTAAGTGACGATACATCCATTTGCCAGAAGGCATTGGGTAGGAGACCACTTGGGTTAACTCCATATCTATTGAGGGGGCCTAAGGGAGCAAGGGGTGCACATGTAAAGCAAGATCTGCTCAGGTGTTTGAATTGAGAGATGGGTAGGTCGGGTAGAAGGCAGTACAGACTGCGAGGAGAAAGGTGAAATTGTTGATTTAAGGTTCTGGCTTGTTCTAGTAGAGGAATCTCTACATTTAAGGTACTCTGTTAAGGAAACCAAGGACAAACCTGTTTATTAAAATCTATAAAGTTAGTTAATTCTTGTGAGCTCACGTTAGCACCTCTTACCTTGAGCATACTTTCAAGCATATGTACAAAAAGCAGATGGCTATTGTCTTGCCCCATACCTATTCCCTTGTGGAAGAAAATGTTAACCTAAAAGTAAAAGTTAATAAGAAGCAAAATTTGACTAAGAAACAAAACTCTAAGATCTTATAGAAGTTTAAATAAAGATGAAAGTTAAAATAAAGTTTAATAGTAGAATACAACCTTAATATTTCTAATAAAGGTTTTTAAATTCCATGCTCTGGTATATGATTTCTTCTCCTTGAAATTTTCAAGAAGTATGCGAAAGCACACTTCAAAGTCTGTTGATATAATTACCTGTAAGTAAAAGAGTTCCCCATATACCAAACAGGTTCCGAAGGTAACAGTCAACAAATTGAACTTAGATACAGATCACTTCCCTATTTCAAAAAAACAGGTATGTCATGGTAACACAAACAAACCTTAGAACTCAGAACAAACATCCAAGGTTTCAAACAAATTCCATGTATACTTAGACTTAACTAAAAATAAAAGATGTTAAACAAAAGAAGTTTTGTTGCCAAGGCAGCATAAACAAAGTTAGAACAATAGACCTGGAACAGGTCTCTATGGAAACATGGACAAACTTAACATTTGAAATTGAGCAAACTAAAAGAAATTTTTTAATCAACTTGTAAGAAAAATATACATCATATACATAATTAATACTTAAATATAATAACTTTTAATTTGAGAATTGGTACCAGTACATTAAATCAAAATTTTAAATTTAGAAGTGGATTTAGAAGTGATGGATCCAAATTTTTGCAACTTACAAGGCACACAAACACACAAAAAATAAGAAAATTAATTCTTAACAAATGAAATCAAGCAAACAAACTAAAGAAAAAATTTTAACTGATATCAGTAGATCTAAGTAATTTAAAAATATTAACATCTCATTTTTAACAACTCATTATCTATATAATAAATAGTAGCAAATTTTAAAAGTGTGCGCAGTTTTTCTGATGTCATTAGAATATTTGATTTATTTTTTAACAAGGCCTTTTGTATTTAATATTAATGGATCCAAATGATGTAGAAAGATATTAACAATCATGGATCTCCCACACCAGGGCATCGAAAAAGAAAGAGACATTACCATTATTCATTCTCCGGCCCTCCATACCAGAGAATGCCCATTGTCCTGCCATATCGGGACCCTGAAACAGAAATACATCACAGGCTCTTATCCAAGATAACAACATTATCAAATATAACAACCCACGGCCTCGCAAAGCAATTCATGCGAAGGTAGCCTTTGGCAATACATAGCTCACCAAGGCACCTTCAAAGAGTAATTGTAAATTTAATAATTGGTACCAATAGACCTAATTGATAAATTTAAAGGACCATGTACATGTGATGTTTATAATGGAATGTCAACGTGATTGGCATCCCAAAAACCACACATGCGGATCGACCCTGGAACCAGTTTTCAGTAACAGCCCTCCATTACTGTTTCGTTCTCCCTGATCGACCTCCTCTCACCGTGTTGACCCGGTTGGTTAAGAGCCTGGTTACCAGCCTAAGTTATCAACCCAGAAAACTGATGATAGAGGTGAATTCTTTTGGTAGATCAATCCTACATGCCAAAGTATCCAACATGTAGGGTGTTTGTTCTCACATCCTTTCACAGGGTCAGGGGGTAGACCTGAACCTGGAAAATTTTTGAGAACACTTTTGAGAGTAACTAGCTTAAGTCTGAAGAGAAAGGACCAATTTCTTTCCAGAGTTAGCTTCTCAAAATCACATTTTTTATCTTTTTTATTAGCACATGTAAGGAAGAAAACAGAAACAAATTTGGAACAACAAACTCTGAACAAACACTCATGGAAACATAAACAGGGTGCAGCCACATCATGCTGGGCCACAGACATAATAAGTTTATATACTTTGTCATTTTCCTTTGCCAAGATCCCAGGGAGCTTGGTGTGTGATCTTATGTGGGAGATGTTCCAGGGCCATTGTCTGTTATCTAAGATAATCTGGAGAGCTCTCATCATTCTAGTGACGGGACCCTTGTGGCCTATTACTCTAGCAAAGGAAAGACACCTGAGGGCCTGAACTGCATACTGGCTGTCAGAGAATATATTGAGTGCCTCATTCTGGCAGACTTGGAAGATTTTTAAGGAGGCCAGGAGCACCCCCAACTGGACAGAGATGGGATTGGCTTATACATAACAGGTGTCATCCTTTCCCATGCGCTGAATGACAGTGCCATAACAGGACTTACTTGCATCTGAGAAGGCTAGCGTGGCTAAAGGTAGGGGTTTTTTGCAGGGGGATGTGTGTGGCTGAGTGGTGATTTCCAAACAGGCCAGGCTGGCTAGTCACTTATCTGGGGGTGTGTGGTTATCCAACTCCCCCGTGAACCCGGACATCATTAGCTGGAAAGCCAGAGAGTCTGCCCATAATGTTTGGGAATGCTTAAGAGGAAAGGGCATTATAATTTTGTCAGGTTCCTTTCCAAATATGTGCCTGGCTGTTTGTTGGGCCTTAATTGCTAACTTGAAGGCAATATCATACTTAGAGCTAAGCCTAGTTAGGTCTGAGGTAGCCTGGTGGATCCACACCAGGGGGTCTTGCTGCCATAGTGCCCCCAAGATACCATTTTTAGTCCAGAGGATCAAGGCCAGTAATGGCTCTGTTGGGTCATGACTTTGGAGTGACACAGACCAGAGTATATGATCTACCTTATTAAGAAGTTCCTTAGCTGACTGGGTGAGAGGGATCCTTGAAGTTGGTGAATTATTGCCTTCCTGCAGGGAGAACAAGGCCCAGAATTTCAAGTCAGGGACTGGTATAAGTTGTTTGAGCCAGTTTATAGGGCCTGGATGGTATTTCCCATGAGGGAATTTAAGGGATTTAGTTTCTGATATAATGGTGACATCAGCCCCTGTGTCTACTAGGCCCTTTATGGCAGTTCCATCTGGGAAAAGGGTCGTTAGTGGGGAGTGGTTGAGGATTGGGAGAGTCCATAATATCTGTCTCATTTCCTCTCTTGTGGGCAGGGCTGAGGGGCACCCCAGGTGGAGTTTAAAGTAGCAAAGTCTGGTTGATGCTGTGACCTACAGTCTTTAGCCCAATGGAACCCTCTTTTGCACTTGGGGCAACGAGTCTTGGGGCAGACTGTACCTCTTGGGCAGTGGCTATGAAAGTGGCCAAGCCTCCCACAGTTCCAGCAGCCTTCCCACGCACCAAAGTGTGTGGGTTTTCCTTGAGACAAAAGAGTTTCCAAGGAGGCGGTCAAGGCCTCAATAAGGCCTGCCCTAGGTTCCAAGTCTCTAGCAGTGAGTACCCATTTGTGAATGTTATCATTGTGGACAAGCGCAATAGCATCATGAGTAGGAATGTTTAGTCCCTCCCAAGTTAACTGTTTGATAAGAACCTCTTGGGTGGCTCCAGACTCCACCCTCCACTCTACTGCCTTGGTGACATGGGTAGGGAAGTCCGTGAAGGCCTCCCCAGACTGTTGAATCAAATTACGGAAAAAGACTTTGGGTCATGGGGGGAAGCAACATTTAAGGGCCTTAAAGGCCAAGTCAGAAACTTGTTGAAAATAGGCATGGAGGCTAATAGTAGACTAGGAGATGGGGTCAGTATCTTGTCCACATCCTGTGAGTATGCCCAACGTAATGTTGAGGCCATATTGGAGATTTAGGCATGCCTGGTTTTCAGCCTGATCGTCATGGGCTGCATGCTGGTTTAGAAAGACTGAGGGTTCTAAGACTGCCTTTAGTAAGCTATACCAATAATAGTGGGTTTGTAACTCTAAGGACCACTGGTGAAGAACCTGTTCGAAATATTGGGATTCAGGGCCCAATTGCTCAACTGCCTTATGGATAAGAACAAGGTCAGCAAGTGGGGTAGGCAGCCATGGACGCTGCGCCTCATTAACCGGAAATGCGGACAAAGGCGGGTGAGGCTTTAAGAAGGGCAGCCTAGGAGGGAGGGGCACAGTAGCAGGGGAAGAGATGTGATGGTTACTGGTGGGGAGAGTAACTCCTTCCATGGGTAATGGGGTTGGGGAATTTTGGGTCATGGTAACTCCAAGAGAGTATCCTGAGATATAGGCAAAGGAGCTCCTTCCTTATTGGAAGTGGGTGCAGAGGCGGCATCCACCTCCAGGTCCAGTGGGTCAGGGGGGTCTGGGGTCAAGGTAATAGCCAGATCTACACTAGATTGTTCCTGGCAGTGTTTGTTGTGGGCCGAGATGACTTCCTCAGGAGAGGAGGATTTAAGGCTAGCAATGATGGCTAGGAGGATCGGTACAAACAATGTGGGGGGGAGTGATCCCTGACCCGACCTCCCTTTTTGAGGCCAGGAAGAGCACCCGCATCCATATGTCAGGGTCCCACATGTTTTCAGGGGAGACCCACGGAGCTAAATTAGTGGCTTCATCCCAAAAGTGTTCAATATCTTTTGGTTTCACTTTCAACCCTCTGGTTTTAAGGAGCACCTTGAGTGCTGCCATTTGTGGTTCTCTGCATTGTGGTGGTAAATTGCCCATTGTGGGAAGGTCTCATGAAGGGGAATTCACCACAAAAGTAGAACACAAGGGTGACTACCAGGAGGGCACAAAGGAAGCAAAGAAGCACTGTGAGCCACTAGGATGTAAAACGCTCCTACATGTAAAGGTGTATCAGATCCAAATGTCTTGTGCTCAGTGAAGGACTTCTGGAGGCCATGACATCTCCAGCTGTATGCTCACACGGTATCTCTGGGACAGGCAACAGGGTGACCCGAAGCCTGGGCTCTGAGTTCAGGGTGGATCAGCCCTTATGTGAACTCACCGGGAGGAGCCGGGGGGGGGTGCCAACGTGGGTTTCAGGACCACGTGGTGGAGTGTGCCTCCCTGATCTAACAAACTAGTCCAACAATAAAGACGACAGACAGGGTGGAGGGGATAGAAGAGGGGGCTACTCGCTTACCCTCAAGCAGCCGAAGAAACAGAAAACCAGGGATCTACTTACCGAACGAACCAAGGTTCTGGGTGTGGTGTCCCTGTTCAGGCGCCAGGTGTTGTGGATTCTCCTCAGGCCAGCTGTGAAGACCCTAACCTGGATCGGATCCCTGCCAACTGGGGGGGGTAAGAGGCACGGGGTCATGACACACAGACCTCGAGAGTCCAGTAGAAGCAAGCACTAGGCAAGGTGCTGCAGACTCGCTTAATGCAGGAGGAGGCACACCTTATATTTCCCTTTTCTCCACCCCCAAGTCCCTTTAGTCAGCATATTGTATTCTGATTGGTCCATGCCACGCAGTCTGTCAGCAGTCACTGGGCTCGTGAGCAGGGTACAGAGGCATGGGCTCCTTTTGGTGGGCTATTTGTGGACCAAGAAGTGAAGTGAATTCTTGCTGAATCCCAGGGCTCTGGGTCCACACCATCTTTGGAGGCCTCCTGCTACACAGAACAATGTACTCCAAGTTCTAAAACAGTATAGTTGCCAACTCGTGTTTTTTTAGCCAGCAAAACTATCTGCCAGAGTTAAAGGAAAACAAAATTTCAATTAGTTAAACAGGCTAAAAATACTCATATCCACCAAACAAGTCCTACAGATAACACAGGAAGCAATATTTTGGACGGAAGAGAGTAATAATCATAGTCACTACACTACAAGAAAAGAAAATTTAAGGAGGTAAAATTACTGAGACACAAAATAGGACAAAGTACATAACCACAAAAAGCAAAACACCACATACCTGCCAAATAACATATTTAAAAAAAAAACACCATTGAAAGAATTAAGAAACTAAATTCATCTTCTTTTGTCTAAAATGACCTCATCTTACATATAACACCTTAGCATGTAAGAATGGTAAAAACTATTCTGTTCAAATGGGACCAAGAGAAAAGCAGGTATCACTCACCCAACACTTTGAAAAATAGATTTCACATTAAATTAAACCAAAGATATAGAGAAAAGTACTTCAATTTGAGGAAAAAATTAGCCAGGAACACATTATAATTCTGAACATATATGCACCAATTTCGGGCACACCCAATTTTGTGAAGAATGCACTAGTGAACTTGAAGCATAACTTACTCGCAAATCAGTAATATTAGGTGATTTCAACATATATGAATGAAAAACCCACAGACAACATTTTCCTAAGTGGTGAAAAACACCATTCACTGTTTCCATTCCTTTTCAATATAGTGCTTAAAATGATAGCCAGAACAGTAAGACCAAGGTGAATTTTCCCTATTTGTAAGTGGTAAGGTCTTACAAATGAAATCTGCCCAAAGTTCTACCAGAAAACTTCTAGAAGTGATTTAAGTTTCCAACACATGAATAAACTTACAAAATTTAGTGTCCTCTCCATATGTAAATAACAAGAATGCTGAGAAAGAGAGCATGCAAACGTTCCTATCCATAACACCTGCTAGGAAAAGCATCTAGGAAGAGAAATAACCAAGATGAGACAACTCTGCAGTGAAAGTTTAAATCTATGAAGAGATTGGCAAAGACCTGAGAAAAATGGAAGGACCCCAGAGATTCCAGAATTAATACTACAAAAGTGACCATCATACCACAAGTAATTACTAGATTCAATACAATCTTAAACAAAATTCTCATGGCATTTTTTTATAAAAATAGAAAAATAGATGTAAATTTTCATGTGAAAGCAAAAACACCAGATAGCCAGAGCAATCATCAGTAAAAAGAGTAATCCTGGAGAGATTACCACACCAGATCTGAATTATAGACCAATGGTACAATATTACAGAGTTCTAGTACAAATAAACAAACATATATGCAAAAAAAACCAAAAAATAACCACATGGTACCAGTTTTTAAAAAAGCATGTAGATCAATGGAACAAATAGAAGACACACACTTGAGTGCATTAATTGTAGCCAATTGATGATTAAAAAAAGATGAAAGATAGATCTCTTCCTCAGTGCTGAAACTAGGAACACATGCATGGATCTTTGCAACATCCCTCCAGGAAGATAAGCATCCTAGTGCCTGCATGAACCCAAACAGTGACCCATCTATTTATGCCACAGCCACCGCGAGGCCTATGTGAACACACTACTTGAATTCAGAACCCAGAACCACAGGATGTATGCAGCCCCAGAGACCTGCCCTGAGCCGGGAAGGCAACCTCTCCTTCCAGACAGTCACTGAAATCACATGTGCACAGTTCCTTGCCATTCAGGTGGCATACCCAGAACTCTTCCCCCTATGATACAGCATCTCCCAGAGCCTTTCTCTTTTCACAGCACCAGCCACTCTACACACCACACTGCTCAAGCCAATGAGCATTCGTGAGAACTTGACACCAGGTAGAGATCTCCATTCAGCCTACACACAACTCACTTCCAACTTAGATCAGTGTGACATCCTTCTCCTGTACCTCAGAGAGCACATCTTACTCCCACTATGAAACCCTGCCACCCAAGTATCACATGTATAATCAGGTGAACCTACCACAAAATTCTGAAGATCGGCAGGGAGCATCTACTATTCTACAGAAGGTTTGTTCCTGGTCTATGAAACTCACCTATCCTCATCTGTGTGCGGAACATATCTGATACCTCATTACACATCAACACGAAGATACACCAAGATAAAACAACGAGCACCATTCAGCTGGTACATATCCTGACAAGTTGAGGGAATAGCAAACAAAGATTCAAATATCCACTCAACAAAGGGAAGACCAGATATTCATATGAAGAATCCTCAAAAACAATCTAAGTCCAAATGTCTAAATCTCATCACAGACACACAAACAATTTAAATAAGACAATGTATCCAAATGTACAAATTAAGGAATATAAGTTGAAAGCTATGAGGAAGATAAGTCACATAGGAAGGCAGACCCATCAGAATAAGAGCTGACTTGTCAGTGGAAAATATGAAAGTCAGAAAGATTGGATCAATGTCCCACAAGTCGTCAAAGAACACAGTTGCATGTCTCAGACCCCATGGGAGGGCCATCCAAAACTACTCCTCTATGCTCCTTTGGTTCTATTAGTTTCTGCTCTTAGGTGCCAGTTGTGTTGTGATGTACAGAGCTGCTCACCAAGTCAGACAGATACTACCTTCCTGAGTTCAAGTGTGTCTCCTTGCCAAAGATCTTCATAGCTGGGCTTGTTGAGTGTTCATACCTCAACATAAATGGAGGGCCAGGGAGCACCACAGGATTCCCATCTAGGTATCCAACTATGTCTCCCAACCCATGATGTGCAATTTGAACTTAATTACATGCGGTCTAGGGGAAGGGCTAGAGTACATAGGTTAAGGAAGACATTTTATGCAGCTATGGGGAAGTCATCATCCATGCTTGAGTAAAGATTTTCTTATGCAGCCTTGCAAACAGGACTACCACTACTGCAAGTAAAGCCTCACCCATTTCTTTATAATAATGCACTGGCTTCCCAGAGTGGATTTTTTGTGGAATATTCCCTTCGTTTGTCATTGGAACCAAGTGAGAGAAGGTGGATATTGTTTATACCCTCCTCTGCAGAAGGAATTTTAGCAATACATGGCTGAGTTGGCAGGGAATGACTAAAATGGAGGATGAATACAGTAAGAGTGTGAACCCTTTTGTGGAGAATGAGGAGAACAACTGAAGTGAAGCTATGTGTAGAGACGGGGAGTGTTGGCAGAGGAAATTTTGGTATGATGTACTATCTCCCTAGGTTGGTGCGGGTAGTGGCAGTGGCATGGGTAGTGCAATGGGTAGTGAGATGTGTAGCTACAGTGAGAACACCTAGGCATACAATATCAGTAGGGTAAATCCTGTAATGACAGTCTTCTAAATTGTATGGAGTGGCATGCCTCCTTGATGTGTAGGGTCCACTGTGGAAGTGTGGGGATGCTTTGAGAAGAGCCAACAGTCTAGAGCAGACATCACAAACCCTCAGTGTAGCATGTCAGAGATAGAGATGGAAGCAGCTGCACAAGCAGCCTGCCTCCTGCTATGTGTGATAAGAGATCTGTCTCAGGCAGAGGCAGCAACCAGGAGGAAGACAGAACGCAGCAGATAAACTGAATAAATGAGAGGAAGGTGAGTGTGATTGTCTCTCATATTTTATGGTAAGAGGGTCAAAAAGGAAAGAGGCCCAAGATTCTATAGTAAATATAAGATTCATCCTGGCACCCCCAAAATCCGGGAATCTTTGTGAGAAGTCCGGTAAAGGAAGAAAACAAAATGGAGGTGACAGAAGATATCCCTTGGGTCTGACCTTTGATACAGAAAAAGGGAAAAATCTGTAAGCCAGTATGCTGATAGGGATGTTAACAATGGGCCAGTCCAGAGACCATGGTCGTCGGAGAATATTCAGTGCTGTATTTGCCGGAATTAGACAGAGCTTTAATAAAAACCAATGAAAGAATCTCTCAGACCCTGGCTTGTGAGTCAGTGAGCTATGGGAGAGGGGCGTGCCATGGGATCCGTTTGAGTTTAGGGAAGCAGAGGAAATTAGAACTATAATCAACCATTCCTCCTGAGACACAAGCTGCATAACCTGAGGCAGTGCAAAGGGAAACAATCCCTAATATACTGGCTTGTACAAGTCATTAGAGATATATTTTAATCACCAGTGAAGGGTTCTGTGAATATCAAGGGCCAAAGGACAACAGAGAAGGGACAAGAATTACGGAGTGAACTAGGTATGAGGAAAGCAATGTATGATGCCCAATTCATTGAGTTTGGATAGAACTGTGCTCACAGGATATTTAAAAAAGAACTTGATTCAGTTGGGACCCTGAGATTGGTAAGGAGCTTTAAGGGCTTTGGGGCATCCCTTCGTGGGGCAGCATCTTTGTGACATAGAAAAGGCTTTGGCACATCTACATGTAAAATGTGTCTATAAAAGTGGAACAGCAACAACCTAGAGAAGATGAGAAAAAAAAGCAAAGTAGAGAAAGAGCTTTGTTGGGTTACTCAAAGGCAAATGTGGCAAGATTTGTGTTGAAAGAAAAGTATTTTAGATGGATCATTTTAAACTGTGCTTTCTAAGAATGACAAATGTTCAGTCACGGTTTTATATGGTATTCTAGTGGTGATGAAAAGGGCAATAAAATTAGAGGTATAGATGTAAGAGCCTTGATAATGTCAAGAATGTTATTTAATGAAGTAACAGAACAGAAACTGCTGCCGTTGGAGCTTTCTAGGTTGACTTAAACATTTGTGAAAGTAGTAATCACTGAATGATCAAGAAAACATAGCTTTACTTGTCCCGCATGGATAAGCTCCTGGAAATGTCATGACAGCTAAGGGATCAGTATTGTCATTCTCTCCCAGAAGATTAGGAAACAAGTACACAGAGAAATTCTATCATGGCTAAGATCCCACAGTTTGTAGAATATTGGGCCACAATTTCGACCACTGATGAATCTAGAGTTTATATTTCCAGTGATTAAATAACACTGTATGGATTAAGTTAGTCCCCACACAAACTCTCTGTACTTCCTAAATCTGTATTTGTTTGTAATAAGGATTTAGGTGAAATTGAAATGTCCAGAATGTGTTTTCTATGACTAGAAATAATTAAATATGATGAACAATACCTGTACTGTAAACTCTGTATTTGGGGGCGTCCACAGAATTCTCACTGATGATTCTCCAAAATTACTACATTGTATTTAATGTCATCTTGTTCGATACCTCTCGCTTTCTTTCCAATTCTTATTTCTAATCTATTATAGAAAGTACTTGCAGCTGCATTTTAATGTTTGTTCTTTTCTTCCTTGATAGGAAATATTTGCTTTGTAAATTGGTATTGTTCTCCTTAATACAAAGAAATAACCATTTTTTTAATTTAAAAGCTTTTATTGAAAGACATTTGGTTATAAACTTATCAAAACTATAGAATTTAAATTAAAGGTGATAGACATTACCTATATTTTGTACCTTAGCAAGAGGTGTTCTTATAAAATTGTCTTATTGAAAATAGTTTTGTGGTACTGGAGAAATGACTCTGTGGTCCGGAGCACTTTATCCTTTCCACAGCATCTGAACTCAGTTCCCAGAATCTATGTGGGGAGCTGACAACCACCTGTAATTCCAGCTCCAGCGTACCCAACATCCTTTCCTTGTTTCTTTGGGCATCCATACATATGTGGTGTTTACTCACACAGATACATATATGTAACTTAAGTGAAATTTTAAAAAATAGAATAATGGCCAAAGCATCAAAACTCTACTGGCACATATTCTACCTGTTGCTCTGTTTTGTATGTGGAACATAACTGTTTATCACGAGTCCTGCTGGTTCCAGCTGTACCTGGAATTTGAACCCAGGTCCTCTACAAGAGCAGTCACTGCTCTTAACCACTTAGCCATCTCTCCAGCCCTGGAACGCTCTGTCTCTTTTAACGATAAGCATGTTCTTTAGTAAATAATGGAAAAAAGGAAATTATTACATTCACGAGGCCTAATAGAATAAAATATTTCTGAATTTAAAATTTGTTTCTGCATTTTTTTCATTTAAACAACTCTAGCCATTTTTTTCACTTACTCATGAAAATGATACTTTATAAGTATTCACTCATAAAACAGAGATCTTCATTATACATTAATCCTACTGTACTATGGATAACTACACAGGGAATCCTATATATTACATTCTTCTAATTTTATATTTTATGGTAAAATATATAGTTATTATGTAGACAATAACTATTACATTGAATCATTTATTTTCCAATTTAACTATGTATAATCTGATTACAAAAAGAACTTAATTAATTTTCATAACAGATAATTGAACTCTTGGGAGATGTAGTTCAAGCAAGGCCATCTATGAATTGTTGATATTGTCACATCCTTTTATATATACATGGTATGACAGGTTCAAAAACAAAATTGTGTGCAATTTCAATGAATATTGAAGGCAACATTGTGATTTCTTTTGGAGAGTCTTTTCTAAATGGTATATAACAAAAGCTGCTTTAATAAACTGCTCAACAAAATGCTCTCTCTTGAAGTTAACAGCACTATGTGGATTCAATAAATGGCCAGAGGCAGTCCATATTTGCTTTAAACTTTTCTTTGTCAAATGATTAGCGATACTACATTACTGCCTTAGTACAGGCCATATTAATAACATAGTAGATATGTTTTATTGAATGTTCTATGTTACTAAGCATTTTATCTACAAAACGGTTTTTTGTTTTTTTGGTTTTTTTTTTTTTGCAAATGCAGGCAGTGATTGACAGTAGTCGAGGCTACTGCTGATGCCAGTGTGATTCTAGTGTCTGGAAAGAAGAAAAGTGCTTTTCCTTTCTGCTTCAGTGAATAATATTAACATTGATGATGGAGAGGTACAGCTGTCTCAGCTGCAAACCCTCTTCTAGTTTCTGCTCTGTGTTAGCTTCTTAGTCTCTCGTGTTCCAACATTAACGGTCATAAAATTGAAGTGATTATTCATGTCTTCCTGGAGCAACAGCAATAGCTGCTGCTTTTTACAGGAAGGTCAACATGCCAACTTGGAAAATGCAATTTTTCTTTTGGCATTGATGTAGAGAATGGGTTAGAAAACAGCTGAGTCAATTAAATTCAAGAGGTTTTAATGAACTCTGACTGTACTTGAGACTTCTCATGCTAAGAACTGTAGACAATAAAAATATGACTAAGATGTACCCTTTGCCCTTAAGCAGGGTGGTGGAAGAATAGAGTAAGAGTTAAGGAGAAGCTGTACTATGTCACAAGGTTACTAAGAAGCATTTAGAGAGAAAATAGTTATTTGGGTCATTAGAAAAATTAATGAATATTTTAGGTTTTCTGAGTATTAAAGGAGATACAAAGTAGCAAATAATTCAACCCTAGTTAAGAAGAAATTAATTTAAAATAGTAAAGGATATGAACAGCAGAAGAAAAAAAAATCGCAAAATGAGAATTGGGTGAATTAAGAGAAGCTTAATTCTGGCGGTGGTATCTGGGAGGCAGGGGAAATTTGACAAGCAGTACTGAAGAACATGTTGCTAAATGTAACAGGGTTTTGAGATAAGCAAATCCAAAGCACACTTGGGGAATCATAAGAAATCAATTGTGAATGGCAACACATAGTTTATATTCACAAGACTCCCTCACATCCAGGAAATAATGGCACATAGCTAATGTAGAAATGCTCATTAGTGCTATAAATTCAAAGAATATTTTTACACTGAATTTTTTCTGTATGTTTTTCTGTTTTTTTTTATTTTTAATAACTTCATGATTAGAAGAAGCATTTCATTACAGCTTTAACATATTCAGTAACGCACTCCAGAGCAAGAGTACATCTCTTTCACAAGTGGCTGTAAGTTTCTAGCTTCACAGTTGAATTAATGCAGTTATACAATACTGAACTCAGTATAAGCCCTGTAAGACATAAAATTGAATGATTTTTTAACCTTCAAAAAAGATCTCCATTTCGTTTTAGAATATATTGTTCCTTGCGGAAAGACTCATTGTTTTTTCTCCTAACACTGAGATGTTGGTGCATGCATCTCTAATTTGTATGCATCTGATTATTACTAGTCATAATTGGTTGGACTTGGATCCTTGGTGCCTGTGTATGTCTATAAAGTCATTGGGTAGATTTCAATGGTAATGTTTATCACCTCTACAAATTAACATGACATAAATTTCCATGCTTTCTCCTCAAATATAATACATTTTTTTAATCTGTTGATTTTTTTTGTGCTTGTATGTATATCACACAGAACATCCCAAACCTTCTTATTCAACTATACATCCACTTCCCAGATGGCACCCTCCCATAGCCTCCGTCCCCCAACTAGAGACCTTATACTCTGATATCCCTGCTACTGTCTGCTGTATTGTTGGCATCCCCACTAATTGTCCATCTGGTGAATATAGTCAGCCTATCTAGAGGTCTTTGTTTTAGGAGGGTGAGCTGTTCCTCATCTAGCAGCAATCGGTTGTCAATATTCCTTTAGATAAGATTGGGGTCTGCTGTTAATTTTCCCTGTTCTATGCTGCATTACAATCTGGGAGTCCCTTTGGCCACCCTGGCCAAAAACTCAAAAGAAGGTATCACATGTCTGGCATTGTTGCTTGTTATGAAACCTTCAGCTATACATATGGACTCTTAAAAATTATATTGGCCCCTTTAATGTTTGGTTATACTTTCCTTTTGGGTGTTTAAGGCCATTCAGTTTGCCCAGATAAAACCAATTTATTTTTACTCTTAAGGCTGTTTGGGAGGAGCCCCTGGCTCCTTTTTTCTACCACTTCAAAGGTCCTGCTCAACCATGGCTGGCTTCGCTTGGAAGCATGGAGGAAAAGGTTCCTCTGTGTTGACCCTCCTCTTTGTAGACTAGACACTGGTTCAAGTCCATCTGGTGAGGTCTCCTCGGCCTCTGTGATCAGGAGGACAGGTGATCCACAACAATTCCAGGACATTTTGAGAGATGCTCATAGTCCCCTGGAACTAGTTACCTGGAACTAGTAGAACTAGGGCAAGGAGCAAAAACTATGAGAGATGCTCATAGTCCCCTGGAACATAGTCCCCTGGAACTAGTTGAATAGGGCAAGGATCACGAACTCTCATTATGTCCCTCTGAGCAAATTATTATAGGCCTCAAAGTATGTCTGTTAAACATCCAAGAAGGTTAGTTCCACTAGTCTGGTACTTTAATTACTCTGTGTCATGTAGATAAATCTTGGGCAAAGACCAATTGTTCTCAAATAAACCTTACCTAGACATATATTTCTTGGTGTGCTATGTATAATTTCTCAGTAGGTTATTGGAGTAATATGGGTCCTTAATTGGGGAAACCATGATGGAGGGGTGAGTCAATGTGAGAGATAAATAATGCCTAGCTAGTTTTAAAAACCAGAGGGAACCATATTACTCTTTCTGTATTTTTATTAAGCTTTTGTACATCTCATTCAACAGTTTTTAATCAAATCGAGACCCCCTTTCCCATCCATGACCCATATCCTCCCACATCAGGCCTCATGTATTCTGACATACATGTTAAGTCCCATCTGGTCAAGCTTTTTAACCAGATGTCCTTAGTGCAAGTTTGATCACTGGAGTCTATTCAGCCTATTTAGAGACCTCATGATGGTCTACTCTCCCTCTTCCAGCAGTAATCAGTCTCCAACAGTTCTCAGGCTAGGGCCAGCCTGCAGCCCATTTCCCTCAAACCACACTGGACCTTTATCTGATTGAGTTGGTATGGGTCTTGTGCTCAAGACCACCATTGCCACAAGTTCACATGAACAAGCCTCCAGAGGCCTGAAAGCCACTGTTTTCCTATGTTCATGGACCAGCTTGACTCTTACAATCTTTTCTCCCCCTCTTTAGCAATAATCCCTGAGCTGTGGGTAGGTGAGTTTTAATATATGGGTTTTATGCAAGGAAACACTCTGGAGTCTCCTGTTCTTTAAAACTTAGCCAGTTTTGGCCTTCTGTTTGCCTCATATTCTGGTGTATAAGGAATTCTCACTTGTAAGAGTTGAGGGATGTACCAATGTTTTCTCTGCCCTCAGTTCCACTATGTTCCATGAGCTTTAGTTATAGAGGTTTCACTGTAGATATGTTATCTAGATTTGGCTATCTCTTAGGCATAAATTGTCTCTATGTGATCAGCTGTGGAACTCTACAACAGCCTCCATTTATTGCATAAAGAAACTTCTTTGATGAGTGGTATACTGTATAGTGGTCTGTAAATATATGGATTCATAGTTAGCATATGGCAAGAAATTTCATTTGTCTAGAGATATGAGAGATTTAGGGCTTTCTCTATAGTCTATGTCCTCTCCAGCCATGTGTATTTGGCTATAATTATAGTGCCACCCATGAGTTCGCTCCCAGAGAGAGGACTTTAAGTCCAATTAGGTGGCTGTTGATGACCCCCAAGATAAGAGTGCCACTACTGCACCAAATATAGGTAGTTTTCTGTGATAGTTCTTATGTTTATTCAGTTTTTGGACTGTGTTTGACCATGGATTGATTTTCTCCCTTAGCTGCTTGCATACTATCCTCTAGAACTATGAGAGGTATTCTTCAGGGAAAAAGCTTCCAGGTCAATTCCTGCTCCATTGTTCCAAGTCTTATGTCCAAATTATGGCCAGTCTTTAGTAGAAGGGTCTTACCTTCAAATTCTGGGAGATAACCAAGGCTCCTGCAACAGCCTCTGTTATTTTTGGAGTCTCTTGTACTACTCTGACCAGCCACTCAAAGAGAGGTTTCTCCTGTTTGGTACTTTGCTCCTTGACATACATCCCCCAAGTGTACACATGCAAATACCATATGCATATTTACCAGGAGGTTTCCAAGCCAACACATTTCTGTCTGTCTTCCCATGCTACCCATGATCCACACACTTCCCTCTCTCCTAGTCCAACCTCCTTCCTCAGTTCAAGTGCCCCATTATCTTCCCTCTTCCATCCCTGCTCTCCTGAATTATCTCTTTCCCCATTCCCATGGTCCCCTGCATGTCCCTCTCCTCCTTCTCCCAGCTGAAAATACACTGAATTTTTTTCATATATACCTAGTACAAAACACAAACCAAAGCTTCCGTTGGTCAAAAAATATGAAGGAGCTGTTTACATATTAGTAAACAAAAGTACCTGATGTACTCTGAAGAACTTTATACAGACACAGGTGATTGCAGTTAATATTCCAAATCCCTTTTTATATTTATTTGTCACCTTTGTTTCCTGTGTACTGAAGAGCTCATTTGAAACATCCTGTGCATACCACCAGTGCATTGACTTTTTAATCAACCCAATAAAAAAGGAAGAGGAGAGGATAAGGCAATGGCTCAGGATTTCAACCATGAGCCTTGTTCCCTTCTATGTGTTAAGGAAACAGAAAAATAACCTCAGAAAATTGAAACCTAAAACAGGTATAAGTATTGCTTTGGTTTCCAATACATAATTTGTTTCTGTTGGTACAAAGGCTTGCACATACGAATTGAAATAAAATACCGTCCAATTCCTATATTCTAAAGAAAAAATTCACAGAAAAATCTTACATAGGGCATTTTTTGCATTCAAATGTGTTGAAAGAAATTTAACAAAAAATGTAATTATTGAAAAGCACATGGGAAATAAAAGGTTTTCACCTTCAACAGCAAAACTAAGGATCTAAGTATACTAAATGTGTTGTCTGGTTTCTCTTCAGATTGCATAAATCTTTCTCCTTTTAATAAATATACTAAAAGTAAATAAATTTTGGTGAAAAAGAAAACTTCAAATATATACTTACCGCATTATTCACAAATAATTAAACAGATTTGGATGACAGAAACAGTAGAAAATAATAGAACTATAAACCGACTGAGATACACAAAGGCATAATAGTAAGTAGTAAAAAATAATAAATACCTTAGCAAATTAAACAAGACTAGGAATCATATATTCACCCTCATAATTTCTGTTAAAATAAATCTTCATAAATAAGTAAAATTAAAATCATTTTGACAATCAGTTTATGTAATGTAAAGAAAGTATATGAAAATGTAAACCATATTGAATGGTCTGATAAGATTATGAAGCTAATGCCAAGGAATTTAAAGGTAGCTCCACTAGGGTTCTGTAAATGATGTATTACAACTGTATCCTCTGTCCTTTCCACTCTGCTTCTCTTAACCCATGAGGCTCCTAGAGTGTATTAAAGGGTTAAAGTTCATAATAAAAGTAAAGACTCAAAGCTGCCCAAATGTGAAATTTTCTGTTCTACTGTTTTATTTTGAAGCCCAGTGTAACTAAATGGATATATTTTATTTCATATTTCTAAGACGTTTACACATTACATTTTAATAATTTCTTGTGATGAGTGTGTCTGTTCACTAACAAGAATACATATGTATATCTAT